>NC_037682.1:47153879-47453879 GCF_003255815.1 Theropithecus gelada | reverse complement strand
ATGCCCCAGATTTTCTTGCCTCTGAACCTTTGCGCATACTGTTCCCTCCTGAATTGTTCTTCCTTTCCATCTCTTATCTGCTGAAATCTTTTAAGGCCCAGTTGAAATGTTGCCTTTCTCTGATCTCTTCAGCTAGAAGTGTTTGCTCTCTTATGTACATTTTGAGGCAATATTTTCATGAAGCAAAATTTTCACCTAGCATGCTTTTTATATTTCATCTTGTGTGTGTTTGTTTATATATGTGTGCTTTAGCTTTTCAACTAGACTACATGCTCCCTTCTGGCAAGTACTGCAATTAATTGCAATAGTTACTCAATAAGATTATAGAATAATTGGATACATCATCTGGTGGCTGTCTAAGGTAGTATACAAAGGTCACATTCACACAGCTAACACGTGAGAGAAGCTACATTAAAGCCCTGGTCTGTTCAACTTCACAATCGCACTCTCTTCTCTCCTCCCCTCCCAGAAATGCTCTAGATTTACTAATTCTCCAACTCTTGCCTGTACTGTACAATTTTCTCAGGAAACAACTTCCTAGTTCATCAACTGCCTAATAAACCAATCATGCTGGGCAGTGTGGGTGGCAAGTCTTTCTCTGGCCTGCTTTTACTTATCTCCCTGTCCAATAACCCATGCCCATTTAAATAAAAACTGCAGACGCTATCTTCATTTTAGTATAACCTTTTGAATAGCTCTTAATAATAGGAATGCTGGGCATGGGACAGATATTTTGGAACAAATGAAGCTCTATGTTTTTCAGGCAGTTAGTCTCAATTCCACCAATATAGAGGTCTACTAACACTTGTTGAAATCTTGATTAAAACAATATCTCATTTAGTCTAGAAAAAACACTTTCTCTAAAAACATTGCCCTTAATTTTTAGTTTGCTTTAAATTGTTTTTATAAATGTATTTATTAAAAATACTTACAGGGTGCTAGCTTATACCTGTTATCCCAGCACTTTGGGAGACCGAGGCGGGTAGAACACCTGAGGTCAGGAGCTTGAGACCAGCCTGGCCAACATGGTGAAACCCCGTCTCTACTAAAAATACAAAAATTAGCTGGGTGTGGTGGTGGGCACCTGTAATCCCAGTACTTGGGAGGCTGAGGCAGGAGAATCACTCGAACCCAAGAGGCAGAGGTTGCAGTAAGCCTAGATCGTGCCACTGCACTCCAGCCTGGGCAACAGAGCAAGACTTGGTCTTAAAACAAAAAAAGCCTAGATCGTGCCACTGCACTCCAGCCTGGGCAACAGAGCAAGACTTGGTCTTAAAAAAGAAAGAAAATACTTACAGGATGGTCTGCATCTAGTTCAGATCCATACATCAGAACTCTGTTGGCACAACAGTCCAGGTCAGATATCTTCTTTGGAAACCAAGGAACAGTTTCCATACCTGAAAATTAAAAAAAAAAAAAAAAGAAGCACTAAAAGTTGAAGAGACAATCTTAAGACAATAAAGAAGAGAAAATTAAATTCAGTTGGATGAGAGTTTTAATTTAAGGTTGTACATCAAGGCAAGATTTGTACGAGTTAAGTAAATTGCCCTATTTCTAAAAAGTAAAATTTATTCAAAATTTCTGAACTTTAATTTTTTTTTGAGTCTTCAGGTTGATGTTCTAAGTTTTGGAGAAATACTGTACTTTAGAAACAGACTAAAAGTTTTAAAAATGCTTAAGCTACATATTTAGTTATTCTACAAAAGCAGAAAAAGGATGCACAACTTTATTTACAGACCAAGGTACAAACTTAATAAAAACTTCATTTATTTTTGCCAGTGGAAAAGATCTTAGAAATCATTTGTCTTTGCCACCTTGATCTTCTCACCATTCCTCAGACACACAAGCCCTCATAAGACCATGGGGTTTTATAAATGCTACTCTTCTGTCTGGAGTAGCTATTCCACTCCCATTGCCTGCCCCACCCTGCCCTTCTGTTTTCCTGAGAATATCCTTCACATCCTTCAAGACCCAAATCTAATGAGATCTTCTCATTCCGCAAAGCCTTCCCTGACCCTGTAGACAGAGCTAATTATCTGTTCCCTGGGTTCCTGTGACTTTATGTCTCTCTCTAAAGGCTTTTACTACGTTTTATTATAATGTACCTGTTTATATGTCTGTCTTACATGAAAGACTGGAAACAACTGTAGGGTGGAGACTATATCTTTTGTATCCCTATTTCTTAGCAGAAATATCTGTCACAAGGCTGATTTATCAACTGAACTATTTAGTCATCTATACACCTCTGCATTTTACAGATGAGGTAATCAAATTCCAGAGAGGTAATTTACCCTAGGTAATGCACTCCTCTTGGAAGACAGAGGACTAGAACTCAGCTCTTCTTGCCCCAGTGTACTGCTCTTTCTAACATATCCAGGAGTGATATTCAAGGGATTTAACAACAAATACAACAGGAGCAGTAATCACTCAAAATAGACATCAGCAGAGTCCTAGGCTTCTGCTCTGCAAGGTGTTAACCCTTTAGTTGTTAATGATGGGTGTGGGACTTCCTGGTGGGGGGCTGGTATCTGGAGCAACAGAGGCTTCAGGCATGGTGAAGAGCCCTCAAGGGACTTGGGGAAGTAGCTCTCTGCCAGCCAGAAGTGGAGATATATCAGTATTTTAATAATTATATAGCTGTACGAACGCATAGCAGATGAATAGCAGTCCTGATTACACCTTAAATATTGTGGACAGAATCTGAAGAGATTATTTTAGATTGAGTACCATATATAAAATGTACCTAAACTATCCATTTGTCTTTTGCCTCAAGTGAACTTCAAGGATTTTTTCACCAGTAGAGATCTTAACCTTTATCTTTGCTACCTGAGTATCTGAAACTTTAGAAGACTTTATTGCTTTCTCATTTGCTTTTGAAGGAATGCTGTACATCAGTTGTTCCTGACCTTTTTGGCACCAGGAAGTGGTTTTGTGGAAGACAATTTTTCCAAGAATGGGGAGGCGGGAGATGGTTTCATCAGGCATTGGAGTCTCATAAGAAACACACAACCTAGATCCCTCGCACACGCAGTTCACAATAGGGTTCACGCTCCTAGACAGAGCTCAGGCGGTAAGGCTCGCTGGACCTGCTGCCCACTGCAGCTGTGCAGCCTGGTTCCTAACAGGCCGTGGACGAGTCCCCTGCTATACGTATTGTGTGTCACTTCATAGTTGTCAGCAACTGTCAACATTTGCAACAAATTTAAATATTCATTTACTATCCGCTAGATGCCAAGTCTTATGAGACTTACTAAGTGCTCAGGGATTGTGAATTAGAGGTTTTTCAGATCAAGAAATGTTGATGCTTTGGAATGAGAGATAATCAATCCCTGATTATGCCAAATTGTGTTGTCTTTCTTCTTTCTTTCTTTCTTTCTGCCTGCCTTCCTGCCTTCTTTCTTTCTTTCCTTTCTTTTTTTTTTTGACAGGGTCTTGCTCTGTCACCCAAACTGGAGTGCAGTGGCATGATCTCTGCTCGGCTCTACAGCCTCAACCTCCTGGGCTCAGGTGATCCTCCCACCTCAGCCTCCAGAGTAGCTGGAACCATAGGTGCATGCCACCACACCTGGCTAATTTTTGTATTTTTTGCAGAGACTGGGTCTCTCTATGTTGCTCAGGCTGGTCTTGAACTCCTGGACTCAAGTGAGTCTGCCTTGGCTTCCCAAAGTGCAGGGATTACAGGCATAAGCCAGCACACCCAGCTGTTTCTTATACTCAAGATTTTCTTTTTCATTTCTCTTACACTAGATCAAATGTTGCTTTATAATTTTTCTTTGGTATCTTGAGCAACTACATTTTGTGTTCCCTTCACTATCAGACTATAAGCAACTTGGAGAGATTGTGTTTTATTATTTTCATGTTTTCAAGATAAATATAAGATTGAACACACATTAGGTGTTTCATCTTCTAAGTAGTATTTTCACATTTCGAACTTACCATCTTCCTTCACAGTAAAATTATCTGGTGGATTCACAGAGAGAACATTGTCATGAGACTTTAGCAGTTGAAAAATATCATTCAATTGTTCTCTGTTGATGTCACAGTCAACAAAAATCTCAAATTCTGAGTTTCTTCTTTTTGATTTTCGGGACTCGATATGTAACAGATTCACATGCTTCTCCTGTGTAAAGCACAGGGTAAAGATTTCATGTAACTGCCTCAAATGTTAATAGTCTTTGAGCAGGCTACTTTCATTACCACTAAAAATCAGATTCAGACTTCTCAGAACAGTCAAAGGGGAAAAGGCTGTTTTTAGTGCTGCCAACAACAAAATAATTCCTTCTTAAAAATTATGTACTGGTCAGAAAAGTTTTCAAAATTCATCCCACCCTCCAGAAACCAACAAAATAACACACACTAGAGGTCCTTCACATTGTCAGAATTAATCAGAATTCAAATTAAAATATTATTAAGTTTTCTGGCTAAGACGAATCTTTTGAAAATTCTCATAAATAAAAGCTAGTTTTCAAAAAGTGATGCCAATGTTAGTCCTGGAGAAAGAAGAGTTTCCCTTTCAAAAATTCATTTAATAAAATTAGATGAACAGCTTGAGCACAGAGTATTTAATACCTCAAATCTCTTAAGCTACAGTCTTAGTAACAGCTGAACCAGATCTCCTCTTCTGACCTCTTCCAAGTCAGCCTAAGATGGGGGTGCTGTGTGTAGAAGTGTGGGAGGAGGGTATGTTCTCTTTCCAATTTGGGTAGCTTAGGAAGAGTGCTGGGGACATGATAATGAAACATGAGAACCAATCACCCAATAATTTTTTCATCTAAAAAAATGAGAAAGTTAGAGCAAATAATCTCCAATACTAACCAGTGCATCCTAAAATAACTTAATGAACACCCATGCAACTAGGTGAGAGCTGCGAAGAATATAAAGGAAAGACATAAAGGTATTTACATTCTAGTTGGCTAGCACATGGAAGATTAAGAAAATAAAGTAAAGAGTGTTCAGATGCAGATGCTCAGCAAAGGGAAAAGCATTACGACTTAAGAGAGAGTTGAAAGTTTCATGGAGCAGGCGGAAACTTAAAGGAATCTTAAAGAATAGATAGAATAGGTCAGGCATGGTGGCTCACACCTGTAATTCCAACACTTTGGGAGGCCAAGGTGGAAAAATCACTTAAGCCCAGGAGTTCAAGAGCAGCCTGGACCATGTAGCAAGACCCCGTCTCTACAAAAAAATAATAAATTAGCCAGGTGTAGTGGCGCACACCAGAAGTCCCAGCTACTTGGGATACTGAGGTGGGAGGGTCACTTAAGCCCAGGAGGTTAACGCTACAGTGAGCCGTGATTGTGCCACTGCACTCTAGCCTGGGTGACAGAGTGAGACCCTTTCTAAAAAAAAAAAAAAAAAAAAATTCAGGGAACGTGAGCTAACAAGAAAGAGGAGTGAGTGATAGAGGATGTTAGGAAATTAGAATAGGCAGGGTTTATCTGGGAACATAGAATTTATCACAGAATCAATACAAGTCAGTTATAAAATATACTGGGATTGATCAGGTGTAGAGAAGAGTTTCATTTCATCTATTTCTTATAAATTTTTACATTAATAATGCATTTGTAAATATTTTCTAAATGATGACTTGAATAAATATAAAGCCAAACTATGTTTTTGGAGGAAAAAAAAAGATACAAAAATGTCAATTATTCCTAAATTTAAATCTCAATGGAATTTGGTGAGGAAATGTAATTAAATAATTTCAAAGTTCATCTGGAAGAAAAACACAGTCTGGAAAATTCAGATAAAGTAGAAGTAGTACGTGAAACATTCCCTATCCGTCATTTCAATTACAGAAACAGAGGCATAGAGAGGTTAAACAGTTCTGCCAGAAGCACACAGGAGACAAGTGTCAGAGCCAGAATTCAAATCTAGGCTGTGCAGGTCCACAGTCTATGTGCTTAAACACTATGCTGTAATCCTGTTGCACAAGAAAGGAAGAGTCACAAAAGTGGATACTAGGGCTCTTCTTCAAACAATATTTACGTAATCTTAATAATAAAGACATTAAAGACTGACAGAGCCAAAAACCGGGACACAAATGCATTGGGAAGACGAGTGGAAAGGAAGTTGAAGAGGCCATCGGAAGGGGAGTTGTGTCAAGAAACCTAAATTTTTGCTTCATTGTTGAAAATCAATAGATAATTACCTATAATCTTAGAAATCAAGAAGTAGAAGCAGAATAAGCATATAATTTATAAGTGTGGAAGTAAATATTAGAAAAATAGTCTAAAGAGTTGAAAATGGTTGCCTCCACAAGGTGGGGGATAAGTAAAATGGATGGAGACACACCCGGAGAACACCATGTAGCAGTTAGAAGAATGAATGAGATGTTCACACAACAGCGTGCACAGGTTTTAAGAACACAGTGCTTGATGGGAAAAAGAATCTTTATAGCACAATATGATTATATAAATTACAAATATATGCACACACAAAAACTACATATTCTGAAGTGCAGATAAAAGTTATTCAATGTACATATCAAACATATGAAAGCAGTTCTCTATCAGAAGAGAGAAATGGAGATAGAAATGAAGAATGAAATAAAACAGGAAGAGGTTGCACAAATCAACAATGATAGTGTACACATGATTTAATGAGTGTGATTAACTCAAGCTTCTGCACATAAGGTTGCAAAAAAATTAAATGGAACTTAGGAATGAAGAGAGACGGAGCAAAAGACTGCTTTTTAAAAAATATGTTTTATGGTATGGGTTGAGTTGTTCTTAAGCTATGTACAATTATTTTTTGATTAAAAATTAAATTTAAAAAGTTGATGGAAGAAGACACACAGGTATTTTATTTAAAGACTCAAAGGCAATCAATAGAATAGCTAAAAGTAATAATACAATTATCAGATTTGGAAGGACTGGGAGAGGGAAGGGAGGGAGGTGGTATCAGTATCATTGTTCATAATAGAAAGTAAATGAATATAGTGTGAAGTTGATAACTCGAAAAGACATATAAGAGCAATGTTTAGATTTCATAAACTCACCACCAAAAAAACTAAAGGCCAGAAATAGTTAAAAGAGGTTGCCTCTAGGGAGTGGGACTGAGACTATGGTATGTGTTAGGTAAGAAAACTGATGCTTTTCATTACAAGCTCTTCTAGACTATCTATATTTCAGATTTTTAATTCTTTGTAATATTCTTTGCAAACAGCTATATAATAGTATGTCATATGATTATTAACATAGCTAACATCTATTGATCACTTACTTTGTACTGTACCATCCTAAGCACTTTAGAGATATTAACTGTACTAATGCTCACAATGACCCTATGAGGTAGGTAGAGTTCTCATTTTATGGACATAAATCCTGAAGTGTGGAGAGATTAATCAATTTGCCCACGATCACCCAGGTAATAAGTGACAGAGCAAGGATTTGAATTCAGGTGGTCTGTCTCTGGAGACCAGAGCTTAACCACAGTGGTGTTCGCTAGCACAATTCAACATCCCCTATATTAGGACAAGTGGATTATTTATAATTTTTAGTTGCTGTAAACAATACATCTTTGTGTGTCCGTGAGCCCTTAAACTCAGTTAGGTCCCCCAAGTTCAATGCTGTCACAATATCTGGTACTTCTGTTTCATGTCACTTTACACATAGTAATTATTCACTTATAGCAGTTGTTTGTTTAGTGTTGCCTTCCCCACTAGATTATATACTCTGTGAGAACAGGCACTGTGTTTACTTCGTCCAGCTCCATATCCTTAGTGTCTGATGTGGTACCCGACACATAGTAAGGACTCAATAAATATTCATGTTCTGCTTGACTGATCCATATTTTTAAGACAGATTTATGAAATTAGAATTATGGGTCAAAAGTATGAACATTTTAAGGCTCATAATACGTATTACCAGATAGTTTCCCTACATGGTACACAAATTTACCCTCGTGCCAAAGGTGCATTGGAGGGTAATGCACCTCCAATGCAATGAAGCTCTGACAGTAGGGGACAGTGTCATTATAGAATCTTTGCTACATGAAAATAATATCATTAAATATACTATGACTATATCATTAAATCTCAAGTATATAATTAAAAATGTCTGATTAAATATCAGTAAAATTGTAATACTTTATTAAAATTAAAATTTGCTTCTCTAAAATCTATGAAGTGAATTTTTTCTCCCCCATTTCCCAAAGTAGCTATTTGTATCCCCTCTTCTGTAAATTGTTTGTATCCTTTGTTAGAATTCAGCACTATTTTAGAAATGTAAGTTCTTAACAAATGTTTGTACTCTACCTCTGAAGAATTTGCAACAATTTATATATATTTATATGTATATTATATATAAACATAGAATTTATATATATAACATACATAAATATACATAGAGAGAGAAAAAAAAAAATCTCACTCTGATACCCAGGCTAAAGTGTAGTGGTGTGATCATAGCTCACTCAATGTAACCTTGGACTCCTGGACTCAAGCAATTCTCCCACCCCAGCCTCCCAGGTAGCTGGAGCTACCAGTGTCCACCACCTCATCCAGCTAAATTTGTTTTTGTTTTTTTTTTTTTAAGAGATGGGGTCTTGCTATGTTGCTCTGTATTTTAAATATAGTTTTAGAGATTCATTTCTAGAAGAATTTTGTGCAAAAATATGGAAAACGCTTACCTGAAATATTTTCAGGGCTTTTATAAGTCCTCCAACTTCATTCTTTAAGGAAAAAATGAGACTTGCTCTTCCCCTTTCTAAGGAATGGTCTTTGTTCTCCTTATTGTCTTCAATCATGATGAATTTGGAGTAATTCTCTAAAACTAAAGTATGAAAACAAAGACAAAGGGCTAAAAAAGAAGGTGCACAATGCAGACAATATTTGATAACTAAGGGCTAATTTACTTCTAGAAGCTTCAGTTTCTTAATCTTTTATACAACCTAGATATGCAGATAAGCTTTGCAAGAATCTAGTGAGACCAAAATAAGATGAAACTTCGCCTGACACCTGCCTAGAACAGAACAGGCACACAATACATGTTAGTAGTTCCCTTTCATGTTTTTCTAAACCAATCCCTCTTTTAGGGCATGACTCAAGCCTGCTGGCTTCTTGTAGTCTTCCCAACTATTGTAGCCTGAACTAGTCAGGAAGGCCTACCTCCTCCCCGCCCTGTCCACAATCTTAGCACTTCATTATACCAGGTCTCAAATGGTTTCCCCAAATGTTTTATTTGAACATATCTCACCTTCTGACAAGGCAGCAAGCTCCTCCAGAGTGGGGACAAGGCTTTCTATTTATTTTGTAAACTAAAGGCCTGGCCAGCTCTAGACATATGTGCACTAGATGGATAACTGCTAGCCAGGAGAATTCTAGCTCTGCTTCTCAGAAGATGAACCAGATATCTACTTTGGTATCTTCTCAACCACTTATTTACACTGCAAAACAGTGTAAGGAAATATGTGGAATGTGAAGTCAGATATATCTAATTATTGGCCTCATGTTTATCAGTGTATGACCTCGGGCATGCTACTTAACCTTTCTAATATAAAACTAAGTTACCAAACAGCTACCGGAACTCATAACATACAAAATTCCCACTTGTTTTAAAACACCATAACGTGGCGTGCTATTCTGAGATTTTCCTCACGGAAGAAACTAGGATACTTCAGGTACCAAGAAGAGTTAGAGACACATAATTCAAAATTTAACCAACATTTATCAATTCACTGGGTTCAAGTTTCCGAAACTACCAAGATTTTTAAATTATGCCAAATTAGTCTCTAGAATTAAAACAATTTCTACTTCGAACGCTATAAAACTAAATGGTCAGTTAAACTGAATAATTATGTGGATTTTTCTGTGATTCAAACAATTACTAACGGTAAAATGAATAAAATTTCAACCCAAGCACATTCACATGTGTAAAGCACCACAGTCAAAGTTAGGGCAGTAAAAATTTTAAAACAAGACAATTTGCCTCCAAAGAATTCACACACTTGTTTATGGGGAAGGAGAAAATGGAAGACAGACTTCTCAATAAGTACAAAGAAGCAGAAGAGAAGGGACACTGAGATCCCAGCCATGATACCCAAGGAGTACACTCAACCACCCCTCACCTTCCCACCTCCCCACCTCCCCACCCCTTTGATCAATATTCCATGTGCTTCTAAAGATGACTGAATACAGCTTCTAGCCCATCCATGAGTCTCTGCTGAGAAAGGATTTATGGATGAGAAGCAAAAGATCTTATGAGATTTTCCACTTCGAAGGAAGTGACCATTTATCAAGGTAAATTTAAGTATAAACAGAAAATACCAAATTGGTGACTCTGGGGCTAAAAATTCAGGGATGGTCTCAGGTAAGCATTCTCAAAATGCTTTTAGGGATATGAAAACCTTCAGAAATGTTTGTTACCCATTCAATTACCACTCAAAGATTGACTTTTCTTATTAAACACAGAGTATGGGTGACGTTGTCCTATAGTGTGCAAATGTAAACAATAAGAGAGATGCAAAATAATATAACAAATTGCTAGTAGTAAATCATTCTGCAAATCCATCTAGGCAAGTTATAATCTTTATGGGTATCAATCTCTTTATTTGCAAACTTAGAGGGAGGATAATGAACACCACTCTCTGATTATAAGGAGGATTAAATATATATAAACTTATTGTTATGAGAATTAAATAGTTATAATTTATATAAACCTCTTGGAACAGTTGCTAACCTACACTAAGTACTCAATAAGTATTATCTCAAATAATGGGGAATATGTCCCAAATTTTCCAGTCTTCAAAAAAAGAGAAAATGTTAAAGTAATGAAACACCTCTGGCTAAAAATTTTTCTTGCCCTAGGAATTAGGCATTTTACAAGATGATTAACATATTTCTTATAATAGCAAGCATGTGGAAAAGTTGCTTTATGATATAAAATGTCAGTATTGTTTTGTATCAAGGTGACTTCAGTTTCATTAATTTATTATAAAATCCCTAAAGTGTATTAAATTCCAAATCTCAAGTAAATAATTCAGCAGTTTTTTTGCAAACAAATAAAGATCCCAAAGTAAAATGTACTGAGTTAGCCTATATTTACTGAGTCCTCATGTTTCCTGATACCGTCACCATGACATGCAGAAGGAAGAGGATTCTGCAAATATAAGCTACTTCCTGGCCAACCACTAGCTTCATCATGTACATCAGCTTTAAGAACTGGGAGCAAGGATCAGAGAACAGTAAAGAAAAGTTGCCACTGATTTTTTCCAGTCAGTGGTAACACCAGCAGAATTCTAGATCTTCTGATAATTTGTCTTTCAACAATCTCTTGGAGCTTGGAATAAAACTCTTCTTATAAAACTATATGAGGCCAGCCGCAGTAGCTCATGCCTGTAATCCCAGCACATTGGAAAGCCAAAGCGGGTGGATCACTTGAGGTCAGGAGTTGAAGACCAGCCTGGCCAACACGGTGAAAACCTGTCTCTACTAAAAATACAAAAAGTAGCCTGGCATGATGACACATGCCTGTAATCCCAGCTACTTGGGAGACTGAGGCACGAAAATAGTTGGAACCCAGGAGGCAGAGGTTGCAGGGAGCCAAGATCGTGCCACTGCACTCTGGCTATGCAACAGAGTGAGACTCTATGTCAAAACAAACAAACAAACAGACAAACAACAACAACAAAAAAAACTACTATGAAGAGTCTGGGCAACATAGTGAGATGCTGTATGAACAACAATAACAAAAAACAATTGTTTAAGTTAGCCGGGCATAGTGGCTTTCACCTGCAGTACCGGCTACTAGGGAGGGAGGCTGAGGCAGGAGGCTTACTTGAGCTCAAGAGTTCTAGGCTGCAGTGATCCGTGATCGTGCCACTGCAGTCCAGCCTGGGTGACAGAGTAAAACCCCGTCTCTTAAAAAAAAAAAAAAGAATGAGGATTTCCTTCAATTTTCAAAACTGGCCCCTAAGCTCTCCTGGAAGTTGCTATTGTGAGAAGGTACTAACAGTCATGGCTCCATCCCTTTAGGGTTCATAATTATTTTCTTTACCTGATTCTTGAATGGATCAAGTTTTGTGCCAACATCTCCTTAGAGGGTGTGGGGAGAGGAGGGTGAAGGATACATTAATGGAAATTTATGATATGCAAGGCATTTATATTATTTTGATTTATTTAAAGACATACATTATTATATTAAGATGTGAGTGGCTCACACCTGTAATCCCAGCACTTTAGGAGGCTGAGGTGGGCAAATCACGAGGTCAAGAGATTGAGACCATCCTGGCCAATGTGCTGAAACCCGGTCTCTACTAACAATACAAAAATTAGCTTGGTGTGGTAGCACACACCTGTAGTCCCAGCTACTCGGGTGGCTGAGGCAGGAGAATTGCTTGAACCTGGGAGGTGGAGGTTGCAGTGAGCCGAGATCATGCCACTGCACTACAGCCTGGGTGACAGAGCAAGACTGCATCTCAAAAAAAAAAAAAAGATGTGGAAACCCTCCTCCTTGTTTACGTCATGGTAAAAATGAAGGTTCTGAAAAGGAACTTTTGCTAAGAAACTAGAAGAAAATTCTCACCTTCTTTTTTGTTCCTCCCAACCCCAAAATAATCTTATAGGACACAGATCTTTGATGGTTACTCAAACTTCGCCATAACTTTGCTTGGTTGACAGAGCTTATGAGGAATCAGTTATTTTTTCCTCCATTCAATTAACCCCAAACCCCTTTCAGAACCTCAATATTTTGCCTTGTTACTTTTTCCTTTCCCCCTTCAACCCACCTGCCCCCTCCTACTCTTTCAGGGAAAAAAACCCACAATACTAACCTGGTAAGATAAAATAGGTCACACTTGTTTGAATCGGCGTCTCATCAATACATAAGCATTTTGTTTTTAAAGCAACACTCTGATCAGCTAATACCAACTGGTACCCCTTTCTCATGAAAGGCAGAGTCTTTCCCCTACTGCGTCTCCTGGCCTGACTAAGGATGCACTGCTGTGCAGGACACACCACTGCAAATAAGGAAAAAATACCAAGAAGACACTCAAGATCAACAGACCCAACCCTTGGTAAAGTAGAGGTCAAGGCGCACACAATGACCAACTCTTTTCTCCCCTTAGTTTAATCAGTAAAACAAGTGCAATTTATATTTACCTGATCTAGGATGCACAAAGCATTACTGAATTAGTCTTTTGAAAGCATGGATATTGTTTGAAGACAGAACTAAAAACTGCAAGGAGGATTCTTTCAGAGGGAGAGAATGCTCTAAAGAGTCTTGATTTTCTTTTCTAAATAAGGGGTGGGAATGAGGATGAAAGTGGAGATGAAATACAAAAGAAAACACTACCCATGAAAAGCAGTATTCTAGGAAATAAAGGTACTAGCAGAGAAAATGTAAATAGAAGACACATCCTTATCTGGAGATAATCTAATAATACATGCACAGATGGACCTCCCTGATAACATATGTAAACCACAGATTATAACTTTTCAGAAACACTGATATTAGAATTCCACCCACCCCTTCTTTTTTAAACTTTTCCTGGATTAGCAAGCTCAACCCTAGTCTTTTTCCTCCTAAGTCAAGCAGAGTGGGACATCAATGAGGAGTTCATTTTAAACCTCTGAAAATCAAACGCCAAAGGAGAGGCTGAGTTTACCTGGACTCTTAACTGACTCTGAACCGCAAGGACCTAGTCCTCTTTGTCAACTGCGACCTTGCAACAAGCTCTTAGTCGTCTGTTGGGATGGTGGTGACGATGGTAAGTGCGATGCTGAGCTTTGCATCTGAGACTCCCTCTTCTTCGGGGGCCTGTTTAAGGGAGGCTTCCCTTCATGGGAGGAGAAGAAAAAAGAGATATTGCCCTTTGATGGAGAGGAAGGGAAGGAAGAAAAATCTTTCTCTTTCTGCCAACACAGAGGAGTCACACAGCCTTGGGTTGGACTTTGAACCCCAGTTTCCTCATCTGGGGACTCAAGAAATATCTACCTGCGTTTGTTGTGAAGGTGAAATCTGATGATGGGTAGAGTCTGTTCCTGGCACACAGGAGGCCCTCAAAAAGTGTCTTTTCTCCCCAAAGAGCGTAGGAGGAAAGAAGAGTAAGCGCCTACAGAGGTACAACACCGACCTCCCAAATCTGACTCCGTAAGACCACCAATTTGCCTCCCGGGAGGGTGACTGCCCAGCCCCGCGCCTGCTGAGTGCCGCCAAAGCCTCGACGGCGGTCCCCGGCGCCCGCGGGAAGGACCGCCTCACTCACCTGGGGCGCCGCTAGCTGCGAGCTGGCTCTGCCGGCGGCCCCGCGCTGCCGGCTTCTTATAGAAGCGGGCGTCGGAGCAGCGGGGCAGCGGCCAATGAGAAGGGAGGGCCGGCGGGTGTGGGGCGTGGGTACTCCCGGCGGATGGGTGGGGCGGGGGGGTTCGGCTGAGCCCTGCAGGCTGGGGGCAGTCGCGTCCGCCTGCTGCCAGAGACTCGGACGCCTCGATCTCTGCGTGTATCTGACTGGTGTTTTAATTAAGTGAATATTAGGCCATCCTTAACTACAGAAGTGTGACTAACGTTGTACAATTCAGAGTTGGACATTCTCTCCAAACCAAGACGTCTGTAATCGACACAATGACCTGTTATAGGACTGCAGTGCTTCTGGCCTGTTGGAGACCAAAGCGGGAATTCCCCCACCTCCCACACCTCTCTGTGCTTCTAGGCTGTTTAGCAGCCCAGTCCTGCCTCATTATTCTCTTGGTGCTTTCCCCCATTCCTTGAGGCAGAGCAACAGTTGAACTTTTTAGAAGGGAAGTGTTCAGTGCCCTTCTAATTAAAAAAAATTTAAGCTGCAAGCAGAGAAGCATTCTATATTAGCAAAAAAATCATGTTACGTGCTATTATGAACAACAGGACACAGAAGCAAAAATTTGGAATAGGTATATTTATTGGTTGAGTCGATTAGCTCCTATCCCAAAGGACTGTATTCGGAACACAGTATATTATAGAACATTCTCTTCTCCAATGTTTGAAAAGTAAGATTTATTGATGTATAATTTACACACAGTAATATTCACCCTGTGAGGTGTACAATTCTGAGTTTTGACAAACATGTACAGTTGCGTAACCACCAAATGATCAAAATATAGAACATTTTCATCTCTCGAGAAAGTTCTCTTGTCTCAAGTCTCTCACCTCACAACCAGCCCCTGGCAGCCACTGATGTGATTTCTGTCTCCATAGTTTTGCCTTCTCTAGAATGTCATAGAAATGGAATAATGAAATATGTACAGATTTTTGGCTCCTGGCACTTAACATAATGCTTTTGAGTTTCATGTTGCAGGTATTAGTGATGTGTTCCTTTTCTTTCCTGTTTTCTTTTTTGCTGAGTACGGATGTACTTTAAAGCTCAGGATCTTTACAGCTTTTCTATGCATTTTTCTTTTATCTGTATAGTGCTTCTATGAGGTAAATATTATTTTTATTTTACAGATAAGGAAACTGAAGCGTGGAGCGGCTCTAAGATCTTCTTCTAGCACAG
Source organism: Theropithecus gelada (assembly GCF_003255815.1). Classification (NCBI taxonomy): domain Eukaryota; kingdom Metazoa; phylum Chordata; class Mammalia; order Primates; family Cercopithecidae; genus Theropithecus; species Theropithecus gelada. The sequence goes on along the minus strand of NC_037682.1, from coordinate 47,438,411 downwards.
GCTAGTAAGTATGATCAATAATCAAGCAGAAGTGTCTGATTTTAAATCCAGTGTTCTTACTTCAATGCCATAAAAAATAATGGTCAGGGAGAGACCTTTCAGAACCAAGTTGAGGTCAAAGATGTCTTTCCTAAACTGAAAGCCTTTCCTTGTAGATCTGGAACACGACAAGGATGCCCAGTTTCACCACTATTATTCAACATAGTATTGGAAGTCCTAGCTAGAGCAATCAGACAAGAGAAGAAATAAAGGGCATCCAGACTGGAAAGGAAGAGGTCAAATTATCCTTGTTTGCAGATGATATGATCCTATGTTTGGAAAAACCTAAAGACTCCACCAAAAAACTATTTGACCTAATTAAATAATTCACTAATGTTGCAGGATACAAAATCAACATACAAAAATCAGTAGCGTTTCTGTATGCCAACAGTGAACAGTCTGAAAAAGAAATTAAAAAGTAATCCCACTTATAAATAAAATAAGTACCTAAGAATTAACCAAAGGAGTGAAAGATCTCTACAATGAAAACTATGAAATACTCATGAAAGAAATTAAAGAGGACACCAAAAAACAGAAAGCTATTCCAAGTTCATGGATTGGAAGAATCCTTATTGTTAAAATGTCCATACTACCCAAAGCAATCTACAGATTCAATGCAATCCCTATCAAAATACCAATGATGTTCTTTATAGAAATAGAAAAAACAACCCAAAAATTTATATGGAATCACAAAAGACCCAGAATAGCCAAAGATATCCTGAGCGAAAAGAACAAAACTGGAGGAATCACATTACCTGACTTCAAATTATGCTATAGTAACCAAAACAGCATGGTACTAGCATAAAAACAGACACATAGACCAATGGAACAGAATAGAGAACCCAGAAACAAATCCACACACCTACAGTGAACTCATTATTGACAAAGTTGCCAAGAATATACAATGTGGAAAGGACAGTCTCTCCAATAAATGGTGCTGGGAAAACTGGATATCCATCAGAAGAATGAAACTAGACCCCATCTCTCACCATACACAAAAATCAAATCAAAATGGATTAAAGACTCAAATCTAAAACCTCAAACTATGAAACTACTACAAGAAAACATTGGGGAAACTCTCCAGGACATCAGTCTACTCAAAAATTTCTTAAGTAATATCCCACAAGCACAGGCAACCAAAGGAAAAATGGTTGCAAGGGATCACATCAAGTTAAAAAGCTTCTGTACAGCAAAAGAAACAATTGATAAAAGGAAGAGACAACCCGCAGAATGGGAGAAAATATTTGCAAACTACCCATCTGACAAGGGATTGATAACCAGAATATATAAGGAGTTCAAACAACTCTATAGTAAAATATTTAATAATCCAATTAAAAATGGGCAAAATATTTGAATAGACATTTCTCCAAGGAAGACATACAAATGGCAAACAGACATATGAAAAGGTACACAACGTCCTTGGTCATCAGATAAATGAAAATCAAAACTACAATAACATGTCATCTCACCCTGGTCAGGCAATAACAAATAACAAATAGAGAGGATGTGGATAAAAGGGAACCCTTGTACACTGTTGGTGGGAATGTATAATAAATTAGTACATCCACTATGGAAAACAGTTTGGAGGTACCTCAAAAAACTGAAAATAGAGCTACCATATGATCCAGCACTCCCACTGCTGGGTATATACCCAAAAGAAAGGAAATCAATGTATTGAAGAGATATCTGCACTCTCATGTTTGTTTCAGCACTGTTCACAATAGTCAAGATTTGAAAACAACCTGTGTCCATCAACAGATGAATGGATAAAGAAAATGTGGTACTTATACACAATGGAGTACTATTCAGCCATAAAAAGTAATGAGATTCTGTCATTTGCAACAACATGGATGGAAATGGAGATCATTATATTAAGTGAAATAAGCCAGGCACAGAGACAAATATCTCATGTTCTCACTTATTTATAGGATCTAAAAGTCAGAACAACTAAACTCATGGAGACAGAGAATAGAAGGATGGTTACCTGGGAAGGATTGTGGGAGGTACAGGGAATGGGGGGATGTGGGGGATGGTTAATGGGGACCAAAAACCAGAAAAAAAGAAAAAGGCCTAGTGTTTGATAGAACAACAGGAGGACTGTAGTCAATCATAATTTAATTACACATTTAAAAATCACTAAAAGAATATAATGGGATTGTTTGTAACACAAAGAATAAATGCTTGAGGGAATGGATACCCAATTTTCCATGATGTGTTTATTACACATTGCATGCCTCTACCAAAATATCTCATGTATCCCGTAAGTACATACACCTACTATATGTCCACAAAAATTAAAAATAAAAATAAATTTAAAAATAAAAAGATATCTTTCCTAAAGTTGGGACCACAGGAGGGCTTAAACCACCCCTGTTGAAGAAGACAGATGGAGCCAACTCATTTAATGAGTACATCCACAAGGAGGTCAAGAGAATAGGTTGGATGCCCACCCTGAGGTGGAAAGGCCTTAGTAGTTGACACTGAAAAATCAAGGTGTCAACAGGGCTGGGTACCTTCTGGAGGCTCCAGGGGAGAATCTATCCCCTCACTTTTTCCAGCTTCTAGAGGTCACTGCATTCTTTGGTTCATTGCCCCTTTGTCCATCTTCAAAGCAAGCAATGTGGCATCTTGTAATCTAAGTCTTTGCCTCCTTTCAGTGACAAAGACCCTGTGCTTCCATTCTGCCTACCCAGATAATCCAGGATGATCCCCTGTCTCAAATCCATTCAGCACATTTGCAAAACCTCTTGTCATGTTAGATAACATATTCATGGGTTCTAGACATTAAGACATGGACAATTTGGGGATGCCATTATTTTGCCTACCACAGAGAGGCACTGAAACTGGACACTTTGGGCAGTATTCAGATGGGAAATGGTCTTTCTCCTTATGTGTGTCCTGTCATTTTGATCTGTGGAACCTATGGCAAAGGAGTTTTCTGACCTAGAGATGGGGCTTTTGAGAAACTGAAAGTACTCACTGCATGGATGGTAAAGGACACCTCGCTGCACTCCTCAGATCTTCAGCAGAACATATTTGAGAGGGGACACATTCCAATCTCTCACTTTCTCACTTGGAACCTTTGGATAGATCCTCTTCAACCTTCTTTTAGCAGTTCCTCTTTCTCTTCCCTCCAGGTATTTAGGGTTCCTCTGGCTGGGTGAGGATTTGGGCCCTTTACTCTTTCCAGTCTATACCCTCTTCCTTGTCAATTGCACCTCCTTTCCTGTACCCTTGCTATGTGAACAACTCCAAAATGTGTGTTTCAAACTCAGATCTCCCTTCTAAACTCTAGACCTTTATATCCAATAATTTATCTTGTATGCATGATACATTGGCATCTTCACATGTTCTAAAGTAAACTCAGGAAAAGAATAGGTGTTGGTGAGAACTGGGAGAAATTGGATCCTATCTTGCTGGTGGGAATGTAAAATGGCTCAGCCACTCTAGGAAACAGTGTGTTGGTTCCTCAAAAAGTTAAACACAGAATTAACATAAGACCTGGCACTACCACTCCTAGGTACGCACACAAAAGACTGAAAACAGGAACTCGAACAAATCCTTGTATGAGAATGTTCACAGCAGCACTATTCACAGCCGCCAAAACATGGAAATAATCCAAATGTCCATCAACGGATAAGTGAGGTAAACAATTTGTGGTATATACATACAATAGTATTCTTCCTTATAAAAAGAATGAAACATTGATACATGCTGCAACATGGATGGACCTGGAAAACGTTACACAACGTGAAAGAAGCCAGTAATAAAGGTTGCATGTCGTAGATCCCATTTATATGAAATATTCAGAACAGGTAAATCTGTAGAAACAGAATACAGTGCAGTGGTTGCCAAAGGCAGGGTGTGAGGAAGCGGGAGAATGAGGAGTGACTGCTTCGTGGGTAAAAGGGGCTTTACTTTGGAGTGACAGAAATGTTTTGGAACTAGATAGAGGTAGTGGTTGTGCAACATCACGAGTATACTAAATGCCGCTAAGTTGTTCACTTTAAAATTATTAATTTTAGGTTATGTGAATTTCACCTCAATAAATAATAGTAAATGTGATCTCCCTGCCCTCCAAGTCCTTCTTCCTTCCTGCATATGCTTCTCTCCCACTATTTTCTGTTGCTTTCAAGTAAAGATGGAAGTAGTTTTTTTTTTACTACCTTTTCAATGTGAATATTAATTTTTTAAGGTTTTCTGCCTCTTCTTGGTTTTAGTATTTAATATTTTTCCCAGAAAATTATTTACTATTTTAAAATTTTCATGTGGTTATGTTTAGTTTTCCCTAAAAAGATTGTTTTCTTTATTGTGCAAGAGTCCAAGAATGTGCTTGTATGATTTCTACTTAGGGGGACTTAAGAGAATGTTCTTTGTGACTTATCACATCATCCAATTTTACAGATGTTCCATTTACTTTGAAAATAATGTAACATTTCCATTTTGGGGTATGTAACAGTCAGGATAGAGCAAACACACCTGGAATGACGAATTCTCCCTTTATTATGTTAACACGATAAAGGCTTATTTTACTTTCACTCTAAGTTCAACATACATTGGGGGACTCTCCAGGGCAACTCCTCTCCATGTGGTTCTCTGTGTTGTTACTCAGAGATTCAGGCAATTTCCATCTTGTGGCTCTGCCATCTTCATCCATGGCTGTCACCAAGAAAGAAGAGAGTTTTGAGATGAAATACCAGCTTTTAAATGCTTTGGCATTTAACTCATTGGCTATCACTTCACCCTTCCCTACTACAAAAGAGTTATTAAACATAGTCTTCCCATTAGCTCAAGAAGATGAAAACCAAATATGGAGAGCCCAAATAGCCTTTACCACAGAGTAGAAAGGTCAATATATGTGTGCACTTAGAGTACAGGAATTAAGAGCATGAACTGTGGAGACAAATGCAGTCCTACCATTCACTTGGCTGTGTGACTTCAAGCAAGTTATTTAATTTTTCCATGCTTTGATTTCTCAATGTGTAAAATTTCTGTCTCATTGCATTACTATGAGGATTAAATGGGTTCATATTTATAAAGCATTCAAAATACTGCTTGCCACACAGTAAGTGCTAGATTTGATTTTTAAAAAACAAATATATAAAATCAACATTGTATAATGTTATTATTCATATCCTCTATGTTCTTTCTATTATTTTTCTTTTACTTACTTTCCCATTTCTGAGAGATGAGTTTAACTTTCCTACAATTTTTAAAAGAATTAATCTTGGTATGTCTAACAAAATTTGCTTAGCATATTTAGTTGCTCTATTGTTTATTTTAGAGTTTATGATGGTTACATCTTATCAATTCATCATTTATGGTTATAAAATATCCCAAGTGTCCCTTTAACATTTTCCCCTTGATTCTGTTCTTTGTTTTACAATTCCTGCTTTCTATTTTGTTATTACTTAGTTTTTATTTATCCCTGCCTTTATTGTGTGTTGTTTTAAGTTTGTCACTTGTAAAAACATAAAACTGATTTTGTCTCCAAACAGAATACTTACTTTTTAGTAATGTAATCTAGCCCATTCATATCATTGGTGCTTTGAGTCTTAAAATGTATTTTGATTTCTTTCTTTTTCTTTCTCAATCTGACCTTTGCTGGCTTGATCAAATTTTCTCTGGTCCTTTTTTTAAAATCTAGTGGTTTACAAATTCTGCATCTTTTGACTATTTCAAAAGTGATTATCCTTGAATGATTAACAAATATATTTAAATGTATATATTCCTATCAATACCAAGATTACTCAATATCTACAACCTCTTTCCTTAACGAAACAAGGTATTTGGAATGCTCTTATTTCTCTTTTCCCTTGCCTCCTCCACCCTAAACCTTTCAATATGTCATTTGTTCATTCAATAAATATTTACTGAGCCTCAAGTATGTGTTAAAAACATCTGGAATTTTATTTACAAATTGTTGGTACATTAACATATAACAATTGCATCAAATGTTACATTAACATCATCAGTGATTATTTAATCTTTACTAACAATTTTCTTGATTTGTCAGTTCATTGTAGAGGCATTACTGTTTTTTTTTTTTAATTTTTAATTTTTGAGGTACATAGTAGGTATATGTATTTATGGAGGACATGAGATATTTTGATAAGACATGCAATGTGTAACAATCACATAGTGGAAAATGGCATATCCATCCCCTCAAGCATTTATCCTTTGTGGTACAAACAATTCAATTATACTCTCATAGGTTTTGTTTGTTTTATGAGACAGTATTGCTCTGTCGCCCAGGCTGGAGTACAATGGTGCGATCTCGGCTCACTGAAACCTCCACCTCCCGGGTTCAAGTAATTCTCCTGCCTCAGCCTCCCAAGTAGCTGGGATTACAGATGCCTACCACCATGCCCAGCTAATTTTTTTGTATTTTCAGTAGAGACAGGGCTTCACAATGTTGGCCAGGCTAGTTTCGAACTCCTGAGCTCAAGTGATCGACCTGCCTCCGCTTCCCAACGTGATAGGATTACAGACATGAGCCACTGTGCCTGGCCTCTTATAGTTATTTTTAGATGTACAATTAAATTATTTTTAACCATAGTCACTGCGCCCAGCCTCTTCTTGTTATTTTTAGATGTACAATCAAATTATTTTTGACCATCGTCATTGCGCTCGGCCTCTTATAGTTATTTTTAGATGTACAATTAAATTATTTTTGACCATAGTCACCAGACATTACTGTTTTTAATGCTTTGCACCTATTCCCTTTTCTTCTGTTGAAAAGAATCTGGTTTTCTTTTGGGGATTCCTCTCTGTCTCAGTCTATTTGCTTTGGTTGGACCTACTTCTACTCCTCCTGCCCTCTCCCTGAGTTCTAGGGCACTTGCAGGACTGCGGACTGGCTGAAGAGAGGATCAATAGCCTTTGGCCAGATTAATTGTCTCAGTAATGAGCATATGATGCAATTTGGGCCAATAAGAATCAGGCCCAAGACTTCGTTTGCAATTTAGAAGACAGTTTCTCTTTCTTATATTTAACTCTGGGGGACAAAAGCCTGACATTTGTGGAAGTCATCTAGTGAAGAAGGCTTACTGAAGGTGATACCAAGGTGGTATCTAGTGAAAGATGAAGAGAAACCAGGACCTAAGGCACTGCTTAGGTACCTGGAACCATCCTACCTGAAGTTGGACTCCTTTTTTGTTAAGCCATAGGCTTTTGACCCATAAGTTACTGTTTTTTTCTATCCCGTGAATATATTTTTATTTTCTTAAAGTAAGTCCTTGAATAATCTTTTTCCAGAAAGACTTCACGGGTATCATACTTCAAAATACTCATATGTGCAAGTGGTTCAATTCTAGAGTCTTGCTGTCTTTGTCGTTTCATAGCTCACCTTGGGAAGGGAAGTAAAACTGGTACAGCATTTTATATGATGGCAGTTCAATGTTCGTGTATTATACATGTAGAAAGGGAAGCATTTTTAGGTAAAAATGGGGGAGGGCTTTATAATCAGACGAATATGAATTCAAACTTCAACTCTTCCACTTACTACCTGTGTGAACATCAACAAATTTTTTAACTTCTCTGAACGTTTCTTCATCCAGAAAAGATACAGCTGACATTATCTCCCTTGTGAGAATTGTGTCAATAAGATAATATATGTATGTAAATTCCCTAGATCAGGTCGTAGCACACAATAAGTACTCAGTAATTGCAATTTTCCTTCCTCTTCCTTTTCTTTACGGTGCTTCAATAAATTTCAACAAAGTATAATATTGCGGAGAGGAACATTGATTTTAATACATGTTTTAACCCCTAATCCTTATACCAATATCTTACCAGGGTTTAGAAAGTAATATGAGCATTCATGCTCTGTGCAATTATTTTTTGAAAGTTATAATCCCAAGATGTTATACTTCTAAGATAGCAAAAGTCATATTGAATTGTTAGTGGTGAGTCATTTAAAAAGTAAATCAAATGTGGGTATGTGGTGTATGGAAAGCGTACAGAAGAACTTGCCTTTTTTGTGTGCAGTAAAATCAAAGCAAAGTGTAGCCTTACCACTCGTACGCACACCTTGGGAAAAATCATTCTCTGAAAAATTATTCTTAGGCTGATCTGTAGAGATTTTAATACCGTGTTAATGTACAAACTGAGAGTTTAAAATGCATGCTAATTGTCTTGTGACTGGAGACTTAGGTAAAAAGAATAGTTTTGGATATCACAATATGATTTATGTGTATAGTTAAGAAAAGTGTCCTTTCAGGGACAAAATTAGGCCCAAAGTAAAAGTTGTGCTTACTATTCTTCAGCTATATATTGTGTGCATGCAGCAAACTGAAGGTTTTTCTGATGTCAGTCTCTAAAATTCATATAGAGATTGACATTTTACAAAGTACTTGTATTTATATTGTTTACCTTGGTTGTTAAAGCAACTGAGACTCAGATGGTTCGGTGACTTATCTAAAGTTACACGGCTTGTATATAGCATAACATGAACTAGAAACCACCTGTTCTGTCTCTCAGCCCTGTGCTGTTTTACTCATCATGCTACCTCTTCTAAGAGGAAACGTGATTTGAACTCCAGTGAATGAGTATGTACATGCTTAGCTTAGATTTTATCACTTACTTGAAGGAGACCCCTGTAACAAGCGACAACCATTTTCCAGAAACCACAGTTGCCATGGGAATGCTCCCTAAGCTTACTTCTGTCTATGGCATTGTACATATTTGTTCCTTTGTTTCTCTCCTTGGCCGTAAACTCCTTCAGGGTAGGAACTGTCCCTTTCACCTCTAGGGCAGGATCCAGCACAGTGCCTATTACAGAGAAGGCTGATAATAAGTAATTATCCAATACATGCTTGTTGAGAAGGAATATATGAATACAAAAATGAAGCTGGACATGGTGGCAGGCACCTGTAGTCCCAGCTACTTGGAAGGATGAGGCACGAAAATCACTTAAACTCATGAGGTGGAGGTTGCAGTGAGTGGAGATCACGCCACTGCACTCCAGCCTGGGCAACAGATTGAGACTCCGTCTCAAAAACGAAAAGAAAAAAGCAAGTCTGTGTGAGATGTGAGAGAAATGGAAGACATGATAATAAAACAAAATGCTGTCTGTGATCCTTAATCATGAAGGTCAAAGCTCCATTTATGCCTCTGCGCATGTGAAACAGAGGCTGCTTCTTTAAGACCTCAGATGTTAGAAGCCATATGGCATTCTATCCATGTTCAAATTGAAACTCATTTGATGAGGCAAAGGGATGGAGGAGAGAGGTTAGGCCAGGACATAATCTCTTGAGTCCTCAAGATCCAGATCTACTAAATCTCCCTGCAAAAAGCATAGTAATCTTCACGATGTGACATCTTCAGTGAGCTCTCATATCGGATGACACCCAAATGGCGTTACGGGAAGAGTGGCGTACAAGTCTGTTTACACACAGCATTACAAAAATTTCATTCCAAGTCCCCTTCAATTCTCAATTACACTTTTCAAAATTACAATTGGAAACGCTGGCTATCACTTGAACTTCTCTGCTTCAACATATTACCTCATGAAATGTTGGCATGTGGCCATTTCAAACACTCTGAGCAAAATGGCCCAACAAGTATCGATCATGACAAAGCCTTTCATTTGCTGTGCATTATAGCTTGCCAAAAGTCACACAGTAAGTGGCAGAGGGGGAACACAACCTAAGGCCTCACTTATCCTTGGAAACATTTCACCTCAATGTACCACAACATTTCAAAAAGTAGGTTAAGGAACCCAAAGGATATATTTCATTTTTCAGTTCCTTCAGGTTTTTAAGACTTCATTAACTTTGGGTTCTGAATCATATAGAAACCTCCTTTAGTGATAATTATGAAAGCATTCAATACCATCCGGGAGAGCCAAGACATTCTAAGACTAGGACTCATTATTTACATTAAGACAGTGTGAATGGTGCCCCCTGGAGTTGTACCATGCAGCATTCCTGCTCAAGTTAATAAAGCAAACTGTGCAAAAATGCCATTTATATGGAAACACAGAATGGTCTGAATCATTGGGAAGTGCCGGCTACTCAGATTTTTGGGGTGAGGAAGACTATCTTATAGCATGAGAATCAACTGTGCTTGGGGAAATGGGCCCCGTTACTTGGGCACACTTGATTTCCCCCAATGTCTGCTGACTTAATGTTTGCTTTGTGTTGTTCAAAGAGGCATTATCGCCCTGCTCATACAGTGCCACTAGCCTTTCCTCCAAGTTAAACAGCATTTGTTGAGGCTGCAGAAAGCAAAGCCAGTATCATTTGTCAAATTAATGACCTCTGAAGCTTTTATGAAAGGGTATGATGAGTCTACATCAGGAGAAATGAGCAAACATGATGATTAACCTCACTTCTTTGTTTCTCCAACTGAGCTTAAGGTACTGTGACCGAGCTTTCATGGAAATCAGGAAGATTCTGAGAATCCAAATGTGATCATCTGGGAGAGTTAAGAGAACAAAATACACCATGTGGAGAGGCAAGGAATGCCACTCCTGGAGTTCCAAATGGATAGAAGGAGAGAGCTTCCTCTCATCTATGGGAAAATCCCATCTACATAGCATAAATGCCCCGTACCCCACCCTGGAAGAGGCTAATCAGAGGCACCACCTCATGGGTGCCAGATGTTAGAAGACTTTACAGGCTCCATTGCGGCAGAAGGTAATCAGAAAGGCCCAAGCCCCACCTGACAGAGAGCAGCAGCATGACCTTAAACTGCCTTTATTGGTCACTTGGAGAGGAGGGTCCATTTTCCTCAGTGGGCAACAAAGCTACTGATAATCAGATGCACACACGACGTGGATATAATCTGCTGAGGAAGTGTTTGATATACCAAAGGGGCCAGGACTCACAACAAGCCTGGCCAGAAACAAGAAGCCTCAGAGAACCCCAGAGCAGCCTGTACTTTGTAGATGATATGAGTAAATACAATGCAGACAGCCACTTAGCAAGTTCAGAGCCACTTCCAAACGGCACCGGGAGCCTGGCGTCAGCTCCTACACAGCGAGCTCCATTCTCTCCCCTTCAGGCTGTGTGCATATTCACTCCAGTGAGTCACAGAGGCACATTCCCAGGTGTGCACCTGGCCAAAGGCACAGAAGAGGAAGTTGCACATGTGACCATCCTCTGCCAACCGGCCCACGTGTGCAGCAGAAATCAGTATTGTTTGCCTCTGTAATAAAATAATTGAATACAGTTTGTAGTGCTTCGAATCAGCCTCGTAAGTGTCACCAGGCAACTCTTCCAGGAAGGGTAGGGGATGGTGAGGTGGAGAACTCCAGGGACACAGAGAAGGACCATGGTGTGTTTCTTGCAAAGCCCTTGTGCTGGAAATGCTATGAAGGCAAAAACTTTACGCTGACCATGAAACCCAATCAATATAACACAAAATTCAGGCCAGGTACGATGGCTCACGCCTGTAATTCCAGCATTTTGGGAAGCCAAGGCAGGCAGATTGCTTTAGCTCAGGAGTTCGAGACTAGCCTGGGCAAATGTGGCAAAACCCCATCTCCATAGGAAATACAAAAAAAGACTGAGAGCGGTGGCTCATGCCTGTAATCCCAGCACTTTGGAAGGCCAAGGCAGGCAGATTACCTGAGGTCGGGAGTTCGAGACCAGCCTGGCCAACATGGTGAAACCCCGTCTCTACTAAAAAATACAAAAATTGGCCCGGTATAGTAGCGGGCACCTGTAATCCCAGCTACTTGGGAGACTGAGGCAGGAGAATCACTTGAACCTGGGAGTGGGAGGTTACAAGGAGCCAAGATCACACCATTGCACTCCAGCCTGGGCAACAAGAGTGAAGTTCTGTCTTAAAAAAAAAAAAAAAAAAAAGCCAGGTGTGGTGGTGCATGCCTGTGGTCCCGGCTACTTGAGAGGCTGAGGTGGGAGAATCACTTGAGTCTGGGGGGCAGAGGCTGCAGTGAGCTGAGATCATGCCACTGCACTTCAGCCTGGGCAATAAAGCAAGATTCTGTCTCAAAATAAAAATGCTCAATAAAACTACAGAACCTTGCACTTGCAGCAACCAAAGCTTTCACTCCACACTGGGGTTCCCTCTGAAAGCATTGCAAAAATCCCTGTTAAGGTCATGGGCCAAAACAAAGGGGAGACAAAACCACAAAGGGTGACATCTGTTGCTTGTAATGGTTTAGCTGTCATGTGGTGGTAGCCGTAAGATGGCTGCTAATCTGCATCTTCAGCCAAATTCCACTTCTGAAAAGCTCGTGCTCACTAAGCAACCAGCTGACTAGACTAAGAGCACCTCAAGGATAGGGAAGGGCAGATTCAGATTTTATGGCACCTGAAAATCATTCAAGTTGGGGGCCTTGTTCAATAAAAATAATGTAAAATTTCACATTCAAAATTGCTAGGCACCTCCCAGAGTCATGGAAGGAGAACACGTGACCAAGTGAGGGGCCATTAAACCCATGGTTCCCAAACTTTGTCATACAGTAGAACCACTTGGGGAGCTTTAAAAAGTCCTAGTGCCCAGTTCGCACCCCATATTAATTGAATCAGAATGGCTGGGGGTAGAAACCAGGCACTGGCATTTTTAAAGACCCTGTGGTGATTCCAAACTCCATCAAAGTTTGGGAATCACTACCTTAAGGGTTAAGCCTTATTGAGGTAAGTCAGCCTCCAGCTAGTGAACATAGTTTTCATTCACTTACTTAACTAACATTTGTGGAGCAATTGCCCTATGCCATGCACTGTATCCCCCAGCATTTAGTGCTGTGCCTGACATGGAGCTGGCCATCAGCAAATGCTTGCTGAATATAAAAATGAATATGTTCAACTGTGTCTCCTGTTCCACATTGGAGACGGGTTGTAGACTGGATGTGCAATTCCAGTTTATCTTTCTCTTTAGATGTGTCAGCAGTTTAAAGGAATACTTCAGGCTTACCCCCGGATAGATATGCTTCGTGGTGCCACCATACACATTAGGTGCTCCCTGTAGATTCTGGATATAAAATAAGTCAGTCAGCAAGCCTACTGAAATAATGAAATCTCTTTTTTATCTGCCATCCTGCTCTTTGTTTTCTTGAAAATGGATCTATGTGTGTGGAAGAATATTGAGTATCTCTAACTATAGGGATTCCAAAAGTCTCTAAGGATTCTTATTTTATCTACCTTATCTATCTTACCTATCATAGCTTCAGCAACTTCATCTCCTCCTACTCTTCCCCATATTGTAGGGTCTGGGTCTCAAAATTCAACTCATACTGTTACTCAGATGCAGAGAGAAAGGTAACAGCTTCATTTTGCCTGTGACAAATCTGCTATTTCTCTGGAGCCCCCATCTGTTAGTAGCAGGAAAATTAACAAACTGAACACCCAATTCAGTTTCAATCTACTCTGGTCCAATAACTTAAATAGATCCTTTAAGAATTTCCCAGTCCTTAGTGGGGCCTGATGGCAGGTGCCTGTAATCCCAGCTACTTGGGAGGCTGGGGTGGAAGAATTGCTTGAACCCAGGAGGTCAAGGCTATGGTAAGCCGAGATTACACCACTGCACTCTAGCCTGGGTAACAGAGTGAGACTCCATCTCAAAAAAAAAAAAAAAAAAAAAGGTCAGTCATTAATTAAGAAAGAAAAAAAAAAGATTCAGTGCTTAAATAGCTTCCTCTTAAGATGGAGCCCAACTTTATGAAGAGAGGTACACCTATGAGACCTCATGGCAGGTGTGGAGAGGATTATGTTCTTTCCAACTCTAGCCTCTTCGTTTCCAGCGAGCTGGTTGCTTCACTATTCTGTGAGGCTGTGTCATGAAGCTAATGTAATTTAAGGATTTTGTTTTTCTTGGCCTGGGTAAGACTCCACAGTACTCCCTGAGTGAGTAGGCCTCATCACAGTTCCCACTGGCAACAAACATTTGAGCCTCTCACATATACATCATTCCTCTAGTCTCTGCTGTGGCACAATCGTTCCCTGCCATACAGCTGTGTTGGCAGGTCCAGTAACTCTCAACCCAGCATTGATATTGCATGGGAACTTCAGGAATCACAGGAAAGCTAAAAATTCAGAACCTCCCTCTACAGGTGAGATATGGCCAAGTCTTGGGTTGGAATGAGAGTGGCCTGAGTGATTTCCTTGTTAAGTCCCAAAAGAGGAGTAGGTGGAAGCATTTATCTGCTGTCCTTAACTGTCATGGAGAGTGCACAATGGTGGAAGGGTGCTGTTGAGCCTGCATATAAACTGCAGGGAGATATTCTCTCACTAAATATATACATCTCTTATAGTTGTGTAATCCTCAAGAGACCCCCACATCTCCGACTAGCATGTAAGTTGGAAGAGTGAAAGTACATAGCTTCAGGAGAAGTGAGATGGACCTTGAACTTTCAGAAACTGATGGAATGAACAGTCACTAACTAGCCCCCTTGTCTTCCTCCTATCTTGAATTGTCACCTCCTTAGTCCCACTGACTGAGCACAGTGCTTAACACACGATAAGGTCAAATCTCAGTACACTTCGGAAGGAATGAATGAACGAGAAGTGTTGATCTGCAATTCGGTTTCTGTCTTACTGGTTCAGTAGACTTCAGCAAAGCACTTGGTGATCACATACTGGAAGTTCATCTTCGACTGAAGACATGACACTCTCAATAGGACCTATGTTTATTAATATACCGTTTCTCCAGGGAGGGCTGCACCATCTGCCCACTGAAACTCTCCAAGGTCCAGCAGCAACCTTACTGGAGTGCAGTTGGAGAGAACTGGTCAAGAGTGATGATAGGGGCTTTACAAAGAAAAAATTGAGCTCAAATTTTAGAGCCAGAAAAGAAAAAAGGATTTTAACCAAAGATAAGTATTCCCAAACTCCACGATGTGGCAAATAAGCTCATGGAAGCTCCTCTGTATTAGACGTAGACACAGATAAAAATCACTAGACCAATCCAATTCTTCTGCTAACAATCACATCAACTACCAAACTCCTCTTCTGCTCCTTCTACACTCGTTTCCAGAACCGATGTCCACTCCCCGGGACAACCTGCCACATGTACACTGGCTCCACTGCCCAGTGTTTCTGTTGTTTGGAATTATTTAGGCACAGCTGTAACCCTTTTCCCGTAACTACCTCCTCCCCACCATTCAATTGCTTCCTTCTGGTTCTTTTTATCTACAATTTCAAAAGAAACATTTTGGCTCCCATTGGCAACAAATCTTTGAATCTCTTTCTCATCATTTCTCTAGATGAGAGGCTTAGAGGGAAAATAAGACAGGAAGAATTTTTTTTTTTTCTTTTTCAATTAACTTCAATTTCTTTCAAGTCTGAGTAAACTCTGGGCCCAGAACAACCAGGATGATATAATTATGGAAACTATTAATCTCTCCATCAAAGGAGAGCCAGCTCATGGTCACGGAGCAATTGGCACGATCCTGTAAAGGGTTTCTGCAGCATGATGCTCCTGGTTTCCTTTGGAGTCACAAACGCTCAGGGTACACCTTTTAGGAAGTAGGCAAGTTCCTAAGAAAATGAAATAATCCATGAGTACTTCATGAGTTGTTCTGGGAAATTGGGCATTTTTCCTTAATTGCTCTAAAGAAATAGCCGACCCACATTAACGTATGTTCAAATAGAATGAAAGAGAAAAATCTAACATTTTCAGATCACTCAAGGCTCATCCAAAATTGTGAAATTTGCATCTTTAAAGACCAGTCAGATATCACTTGATGTGAGCAACAAAGGAGTGCATCTGGGACAAGAAGTCTCCAAATTGCTTTGAATATTGAACACCACAATCATGGAAATGGCAACAATCTCTAGAGGTCACTTAGGATACACAGAACAGTCATCTGGTTTGTTCAAACCTCAAATAAATATAAAAATAAATTAGAGAATTTAATTTAGAGATTTTGTTCCAGGGCATCAACAAACTTTTTTCTTCCAATGACAACAGAGTACAGACTTCTCTGTGATGGGGGGCAGGGGGCAGCGTTAAAGGATTTAGGAGTTTCCTCCAGAAATTCCTGCCAATTGGCTTATTCCTGGGTACAGGTAGGAAAAGTCCAACACCAGTAGCATTTTGCAGAAAGCACATTCTGCTACAAATGCCATCAGCCTTCCCAAATACAGTCCCCAAAACAGAATGAATTTGCAGAGATGCCAAATTCCTCAAACGGTTTAGGTTCAACAGGCACCACTCAAAACAAAACTACATGATCCTATGTTGAGTGACATAATAAAGCCATAATATATGCATTTGCTTGAATTGTGGGCTGTTATTAATATATATAATCCCTACCCACCAACTGCTTTCAACGTATATTGCTTCCTGGAAGCAAGCCCATACTCCAGGAAGTCAAACTCCTCCAAGGGAACAGGAAGCCTCTTTGTTCCTTCTTCCCACTATCCTGTTGTTGGAGCCTACACGCACATTGAGCCTGAGCAGGAAGGTGTCACTTCTGTGAAAAGAACTTTAATTTCTCTTGTAATCATATAAAGCCTGAATGGTAAGGGGGAAAACCCATAAAGGTCATTATAAACAGATCCCGTGATGTCAAAAGAAAAACAGCTGGAGAGAGGGAGTTTAATAAGCAGCCTTCTTTTATTACAACAGGCTTGACGTCACTGATTATTTATTATTTCCAACACTAAAACATAAAGCCATGTGCTACACTGTGGACCACGATGAAAAGGATATGTGGACTTTTCTGAGTATTTTAATATCCTCTTATTGACAGTAGATAGAAGATCTGAACAAGGACTGGGAACAGGAAATGATTTTAGTGATTTCATTACAGTAATAGAGAAAAGCATTACCAATGGCAGCGTTTGGCAGATGGTCTGGTAAGTCCTCAACCTCTAAACAGCCTGCAGGTCAACAAGCTCAATATTGATACAAGGTCAGTATGTAATTATGAGGTGTTGTAGAAAGCAGAATAGTTTTTATAAATACGGGCTGTAGCCTTGGCAGTGGAACACAGGAAGTTGGTGTTTAAAAGTTAATTTAGGACGGGTGCAGTGGCTCACTGCGGCCTGTAGTCCCAGCACTTTGGGAGGCCAAGGTGGGTGGATTACTTTAGGTCAGGAGTTCGAGACAAGCATGGCCAACATGGTGAAACCCCATCTCTACTAAAACTACAAAAATTAGCTGGGCGTGGTGGTGGGCACCTGTAGTCCCAGCTACTGGGGAGGCTGAGGCAGGAGAATCACTTGAACCTGGGAGGCGGAGGTTGCAGTCAGTCGAGATCACACCACTGCACTCCAGCCTGGGTGACAGAGCGAGATTCTCTCAAAAAAAAAAAAAAAAAAAAAAAAAAGTTCATTTAAAACCATTTCACAAGGAAAGGTATTTAGAGGCAGCCCAAAGTATACAGTAAGACCACAGCTAAAGAGTTCTTGATGTTCCATTACAAATCAGATTTGCAATGAAGTATCAAGCATGGTGCATCTTTATTTAGATTAGCTCTAGTGAAAAAGAAATGTGGTTGTAGAATTTTCAGAGTTTTGAGACTTTTCAGATCTCATTCAAGAAAACCTAAGATGTTATCAGCCAATTCATTTTAACCAACATCAAACATCATTTTGGTGAAGTCCCCTTAGAAACAGATTTCCTTGGAACAAAACATTAGTGTTTGGAAGCTCCGTAATATGTGAGATTTGTACAGGCCTTTACAATTTCCAGTGTTAATTTAATCTCATTAACACTCTTCAAGTAATCCTGCAGGGTAGGCAATTTAACATCATCTCTACTCTATAGATGAGGATGCTCAGAAAAGCTAGCTGACTTGGTCAAGGTCATACTACTGACCCTTGATCAATGGTTTTCTTTTCATTTTCACCACCAATGTGTGTTCTATTTCTGTTTGATATCATCTATTTCTGTTCAATAGTCTATGTATTATAACATAATCAAAATCGTATTTCATATCCAATGCGTTGTTTCCTTTTTTTAAAAAAACATGCTTCCCATTATGCCATACCTGCTTGGTCAAGCATGGGTGTGAAATGTAAGTTCCTCCTATATCCTTATAGCAGACCTTTCTGTAGAAGGTTATGATTTTGAGTGTCCAGTGCCAGTTCATCATACGGAGCTATTTTTCCTGAGCCTTAGGTGGGGCAGTCATGTTCAGAGGTGAAAGCAGTGGATCTGGAGTTCAGCTTCAAATGTACTATTTCCTTGTGAACTGTCACTTATAAGCTGTAAATCTCTCCCAATTTAGTCTGGTGTCTCCCTGTACAACCCCTGTCTCTTTTGTTGACATTGTTAGTCCTTTAAATGTTTGTATTCCTTGGAGCTTTGTCCTAAGTCCTCAACCTGTATCTCTAGCCCACTCTTTCACAGAGTTCCAAGTCTGTATGGAAATGGGACATCTCCATGTGGATGTCCAACAGGTATTCAAAATTGAACACATCTTTTACCTACCTTTACCTGCAACTCTTCCTGGGTTACTTCCCTATCACAATGAATGATGCCACCATCTATTCAGTCACCTAAGCCAGAATTCTGGATTTAACTTCTCACTCTCCTTTGCTTCCAATCGATGCCCAAATCCAGTTGTGTCTACTGCTAAACCTCTCTGTATCAAGCCCCTCCTCCTTCAGAAGGCTTTCAGCAATCATGACACTTTAAGGGCTTCTCACTGCCTTCAAGGTCACACTCGGCATAGTGATGTGCCACTGAGGACCAGAGAATTTCCCTTTTCCACTATATTTTACAAAAAAATCCTCTCAGCCCCATGAGACTTGTGGTTTAGATCTCAAGGGCACACAAGAAATCAATCAGTTGGCTCTTCAGAACCTTGTATCATGGATGGCTTATGTCTCATCCAGAATTGAGGAACTGTCACTACCCTGTACCCTACCCTTCTGTAACCCTGCAGACACTTCCACATTTTCTCTGTCACTTATTACATTCCCGGTGCCATTTTTTTTTAAAGATGGGAATGCAAATGATCATGTCCCAAGTAGAATTTATTTACTTACTTATTTATTTATTTATTTTATTTTTTTGAGACAGAGTCTTGCTTTGTTGCCCAGGCTGGAGTGCAGTGGCGTGATGTCCGCTCACTGCAAGCTCCACCCCCCAGGTTCACACCATTCTCCTGCCTCAGCCTTCTGAGTAGCTGGGACTACAGGTGCCCGCCACCAGGCTCGGCTAATTTTTTTTGTATTTTTAGTAGAGACGGGGTTTCACCGTGTTCGCCAGGATGGTCTCGATCTTCTGACCTCAAGATCCACCCGCCTCGGCCTCCCAAAGTGCTGGGATTACAGGCGTGAGCCACCGTGGCCCAGCCCCAAGTAGAATTTATTATAAGTTAAATTTACTGTAGGGATTTGGGCATATCTGACAGACAACCTAAAGCAGCAATTACTGCTGGAACCCATGAGACTGTGACATGAAGCTGTAAAGTGGCTGAGCAATTAAGGCAGCTTTTCTTTCATGCTGTTTCAGTGAGAGGTTACTTCAATAATGATGTGTAACAGACTACCCCAAGATTCAATGATTCAAAACAATAAGCATTTAATACTGATCACAGATCTGTAGGTTGGCTGCAACTCAGCTAGGTTAGGCTGAACTCCAGGCTGCAGATTAAAAAAAAATTTTTTTTTTAAAGGATGGGGTCTTGCTCTGTCACCTATCCTGAAGTGCAACGACACGACTACAGCTCACTGCAGCCTCAAACTCCTGGGCTTCAAGCAATCCTCCTGCCTCAGCTTCCCAAGTAGCCGGAATTAACAAGTGCAAGCCACCACACCCAGCGCCGGCTGCAGACTGGGTTTAGGTTTGCTCCATGTTTCTCATCCTCCATGATCAATGACTGCCCAGGGCATGCTCTTCTCACGGTAAAATGACAGGAGCACAAGCAAACGGCTGGAAGTACTCTGCTTACATCAGCTCCATTAACATTCTGTTGGCCAAAGCAAGTTACGTGGTCAAGCTCAAAGTCAAGGGACAGGGAAGTACACTCCATTCACGGAGAAGCCATGGCAAAGGGCACGATACACAGAGGTGAAGAATGGAGAACAATGATCCAGTCTGCTACAGGATGCATGACTTCTATGTAGACCAGCTTCTTCGTCTGTTTCTCTTACACATGACTCTGGAATTCCAGGCCCATTAGGGCAAGATTTTTGTATGCTTTGTCCACTATATTTCTATTACACATATTTTGTCTGTTTTGTTTACTGCTGTCTTCCTAGTACTTAGAATAGCTGGTACACAGTGGATGATAAATATGACTAGCTGCCCCCCTGCCCACCTCCCCCAAATAGTGCCCTCAGCCTTGTAAGTTACATGATCTAGAGAACAGTTTCCTTGAGCCAACCTGAGTTGTCCAGCTTGGGTTAGGAGTAATTCCCTTATTAAACTATATGCTGTAACCAGGGAGAGAATGTGGGCAGTCCAACGGCAATTTTGAAGAAAGGAACATGGATACACAGATAGCCTAGCTGTCTCTTCCACATGATATATCAAGACCTTCATGCTCCAGTCCATGCCTCCCCACAGTATGCAAGTACAGTATAGTGGGTAAAAGAATATTCATTAGGCTAGGCAGGTCCAGATCCAAGCCCTGGGTCAGCTACTTACTACCTAAGTAACTTTCAGCAAGTTATTTTACCACTCTGAATCTTCATTTCTCCATCTATAAAATGGTGACAATTACCTTATGGGATTATTGCAAAATTAAATAATATACCCGAAGACCTTTATAGAGTGTCTGACACATAGTAAATACTCAATAAATGGCGGTCATCTCTAACAGGAAATGAAGTCTGGTGTCTACATCCTTCTGTGTCCTTAGGTACATTTTTTATCACACTCATTTGAATTTCAACTTTAGCTGATTGTGTGGGGTCACACACTTAGCCCAAAGTAGCCAAACCACACGACTCATAACTGCTTGATACAAAAAGACTAGTAACTAGGCAAGAATTTCTCTCTCACAAATTTAAAGAAATACCAAGAGAATAAAGTGATTAAGCTGGCAGAACACAACTCCCTAAAAAGGAGAGGTTGGTGTGGTCTTGAGGGTCCACATACAAGCTGAAGTCCTAAGAAAGAAGAAACGGAAATAAGGAAGCCAGGTGAGACAGGGACTCAGAGCAGACCCTGATGCCACCTCTTTGGGGGCAGATCCTCTCCCCTCCAGGTCTGGTTTCAGTGTGGCATGGTCCTCTCCCAGAACTGTGATCCTTGCCGGAGCCCTGAGGCATGAACAATTAGGATAAAATGAGAATGCCCTACTCCATGATGCTACTACACTGTAGAATCTTGCAAACGTCCAGGGAAAACACAGCTGTTAAGAAAGAGCAATCACGTGGGCACAATCATCATGATAGAAGGAGTAGCCTGATATCACAAAATCCTTGGCTGTGAAATGTGAACTCATGGAGGTTTTCCGGCTTTTATATTACAGATGTTCCTTGGGTTGTGTAAAATTGGATTTAAGCAAATGTGACTTCACGCAAATTATCTAAGATACATCATAAAAGCTTAGTGATGCAGAGATTTTACATTCTATATAGAAATACAAAGCAGTCAGGTTGATGAATAAATAATACGAGAGGTGAATGGAGGCTAGCAGCACCACCACAAGGTGCCCTCCTACTTCTAGTCTCACCTGTTTTTTTTTTTTTTTTTTTTGGTTGCTGGACTGGCCCACAAGACTCAAGACTACATTGGCCCAGGCTCTTGTAGGTTTGACTAGCCCAGTGACATAAAAGGAATAAGCATCATTCATAATCAACTTAAAGCTTAAGTTGTGTATGATTTATTTGCTTTTATAAACCTTTAACAGGGAGGCCAGATGTGGTGGCCTGCAATCCCAGCGCTTTGGGAGGCTGAGGCAGGATTGTTTGCGGCCAAGAGTTCAAGACAAGCCTGAGAAACATAGTGAGAACCCATCTCTACAAAATAAA
Source organism: Theropithecus gelada (assembly GCF_003255815.1). Lineage (NCBI taxonomy): Eukaryota > Metazoa > Chordata > Mammalia > Primates > Cercopithecidae > Theropithecus > Theropithecus gelada. Next base: position 47,416,527 of record NC_037682.1, on the reverse strand, counting down.
TAAATAGGCCAGGTGTGGTGGCTCACGCCTCTAATCCCAGCCCGTAAGGAGGCCGAGGCGGGCGGATCACCTGAGGCCAAGAGTTTTCAGACCAGCCTGGCCAACATGGTAAAACCCCATCTCTACTAAAAATATAAAAATTAGCTGGGCAGGGCGCGGTGGCTCACACTTGTAATCCTAGCACTTTGGGAGGCAGAGGTGGGCGGATCACGAGGTCAGGAGTTTGAGACCAGTTTGACCAACATGGTGAAACCACGTTTCTACTAAAAATACCAAACTTAGCCGGCGTGTTGGCATGAGCTTGTAATCCCAGCTACTTAGGAAGCTGAGGTAGAAGAATCGCTTGAACCCAGGAGGTGGAGGTTGCAGTGAGCCGAGATCGCGCCTCTGCACTCCAGCTTAGGTGACAGAGTGAGACTCCGTCTCAAAAAACAAAAACAAAAACAAAAAAACACAAAATTAGCCAGGTGTGGTGGTGCATGCCTGTAATCCCAGCTACTCAGGAGGCTGAGGCAGGAGAATCGCTTGAACCCAGGAGGTGGAGGTTGCAGTGAGCCGAGATGGCACCACTGCACTCCAGCCTTGGTGACAGAGCGAGACTCCTTCTCAAAAAAAAGAAAGAAAAAGAAAAAGAAAACCCACAAAATTAGCCAGGTGTGGTGGTGCGTGCCTATAATCCCAGCTACTCAGGAGGCTGAAGCAGGAGAATCGCTTGAACCTGGGAGGAGGAGGTTGCAGTGAGCCAAGATCGCACCACTGCAGTCCAACCTGGGCAACAGAGTGAGACTCTGTCTCAAAATAAAATAAAATAAAATAAAATAAAATAAAATAAAAATGAACAAATAAATAAACAAAAATTAGCTGGGCATGGTGGCATGCACCCATAGTCCCAGCTATTTAGGAGGATGAGATGGAAGGATGGCTTTAGCCCAGGAGTTTGAGGCTGCAGTAACCTATGAGTGTGCCACTGAACTCTGGCCTGGGCAACAGAGCAAGACCCTGTCTCTGAAAAAAACAAAAAACAAAAAACAAAAAACAGTATAATGTAACTCCATGTAATTGTCACCCAGTTTCAGCAACTCCAATTCACAGCCAGTCTTGTTTCATCTACTCCATCAACTTACTTTCCCTTTGCCCCAGACTAATTTGAAGCAAATCCAAGACATCATACTATTTCACTATAAATATATAACTTTTAATAATCGTTCTTGGATTGGATCTCGAACCAGCAACAAAAAGAAAAAAATGTTCTATTCAGGATGCTGAGGCAGGAGGATCGCTTCAGCTCAGGAGTTTGAGACCGGTCTTAGCAAGAATATAGTGAGACTCATATGTCCAAAAAAAAAAAGAAAAGAAAAATATGGTATGGTCAAGAGGGCCATTTGCCTGTTTTCCCTTTCTTAAAACTTCTGACAGGAGCATGGAGGAAACTGAAGCTGCAAAGTGGTAAAAGAGAACACATGCTCAAGCAGAATAAATAATTCAGTCCTAAATTAATACGGACCTATTTCTTCTTTTTAAAAAAGGCTATTCATTAGGTCATAAAGAATATTAGTTAAAAAAGAGTATTAGTTGCAGAAACAGAATACTACAGTTATAGATCAGCTTCACAGCTAGCTCAGACACAGCATCACTATTGCCCAGTCCTGAAGAACAGATAATGGCATTCAATATTTCATACACTTAAGATTTTCTGAACCCCTAACAGAGGTTGTTTTTTAATGTTTATAGTCAGTTTCTGCATGTGCTTCACCAAAAAAAAGTGCATCAGGCTGAGAGGTGGCTCTTAAACTTTTTCCCACTTACATACTAAAATTATTCAGTAACTAATTCAAAGCAAGGCAATAGGAAATATTAAAGACAGAGTGGGAAAATTCTTTTGATCTGGAAAAATGAACCTACCAAGAAAACAACAGTTTAGCTATATCCCATTTGCTGTAGGGGATAAAATATCTTAAAAACAAAAAACAAAAAACAAAAACACAGTGAAAGGAAACCATGTCTTCTTTCTTAGTGGTTTAGGTACTTGAAATATCAAACTCAATATAACAAATGCTAATTCAAGCTCATTTTGCATTTTTCCTCTTCCCTGCCAAAGAGTATAGGGAAAAAAATGAGTTTCCATTTCATTTTGTATATAATTTCATTTGTGTATAAAATTCCATATTTATGGTTCTGGAGAAAGCACCATTTCAAAATATCACTGCAACTGATTCAAGCACTAAATCTTGTGAGTGAATACTTCAGAACATGTAGCATCAAAAATGCTTTAACACTGGTCACTTAAAAGTATAATTTATAGATAGAGGATGTTTTCAAACATACCAAAGTACTATGAAAATATGTACCAAAACTCAAAATGTTAACAATAAATAAGTAACAAAGTAAACAGCATAGGTCCAAGGCAGAAATGTGAGCAGAAAATAAATTGGACACTCCTAGCCTTCCCACTACTATCCTCTTTCTCCTTCTTCCTCTGCAATTTACCATTTTTGTGGAACACTCCTTCAGGTACATAAGGTCCTTGTGCTTCCCCTTTTAAAACATGTTCTCAGAAGGCTGGGCGCGGTGGTTCATGCCTGTAATCCCAGCACTTTGGGAGGCAGAGGCAGGTGGATCACGAGGTCAGGAGATGAAGACCATCCTGGATAACATGGTGAAACCCCGTCTCTACTAAAAATACAAAAAAAAATTAGCCGGGCGAGGTGGCGGGTGCCTGTTGTCCCAGCTACTCGGGAGGCTGAGGCAGGAAAATGGCGTGAACCCAGGAGGCGGAGCTTGCAGTGAGCCGAGATTGCGCCACTGCACTCCAGCTTGGGCGACAGAGCAAGACTCCGTCTCAAAAAAAAAAAAAAAAAAAAAAATTAAAACAAACAAACAAACAAAACATGCTCACAGGAAAAAAATGTGAAATTCATATGCACTGAGGTAAACATAACTAATAACCTCAAGTATTATTCTTAATCGGTATTTGCATCTTAAGCTTAAACTTAAAAAAAAAAACCGAGTGGAATTTTCATGTCAGCTAGCAGGTAGGAGTGATTTCATCAGTGTCTTTCAAATCTCATGTTGAACATAGTCAATTCAGCCTACCAATAAGGTCAGCACCGAGGACATGCGAATATGCATATACAGTGTAGTATATATAAACCTACCAACGAGGTTTCACCTGCTAAGATTTACTTTTATGTTCCAGTTCTTTTCAGCAGTGACACTTCCAACCATAAACCTACCTCCAAACTGGAAATTGTATCATCTCTTACCAATAAGATTATTCTATGTTTTATCACCAAAAACCTCTCAAGGAAAGAAAACAAAGTATGAGGCAAGACCAATGCTTTAAAGCCAAAAAACTGATAAAAATTGGGAAGAGGCTATACCAAAAGTGAGGTTTAGAAAGCTGGCTTTGTTATTCATAACAGATATTTTCTTAAAATCTATGAAAAAGCACTTCCTCACCCAGCCAAACACACGTAAAGACTTGGTAGGAAAAAGCCCCTTCTCTCCCTTTTCCTTCCTGAATGTGGATAAGGCCCAGAAATGGCACAGCCCCCTTAACCGCAAGACAATAAACATGAACACAAAGGTCTACCTGGCAGACCATGTGAAGGGTGAAAGGAGCCACCTCATCACATCTGGATTTTTGCATAAAGGTTCCTGAGAGAGATCAGATTCAGCTACGATAGGAGGGTTTCTGTTACTGTGGCTGAATATACTTATAGTGGATACAAAGATGTAATTCTCACTTAAAAAAATCTAATTAGGCCGGGCACGGTGGCTCATGCCTGTAATCCCAGCACTTTGGAAGGCCAAGGTGGGCAGATCACAAGGTCAGGACATAGACACTATCCTGGCTAACATGGTGAAACTCCGTCTCTACTAAAAATACAAAAAATTAGCCGGGCGTGGTGGCGGGCACCTGTGGTCCCAGCTACTCGGGAGACTGAGGCAGGAAAATGGCGTGAACCCAGGAGGCGGAGCTTGCAGCGAGTCGAGATCACACCACTGCACTCTAGCCTGCAACAGAGTGAGACTCCATCTCAAAAAACAAAACAAAACAAAACAAAAACCAAATTAACAGCTGGGAAGAAAATCGACACTGATCTCTCACATATCCTAAAAAGAACCTCAATGATAAGCTTACATTTTTGTTGTCCTCAACTGAGAATGATAAATATCACATACTATAAAAAGAGGGGTGACAGGGGTGAAACTCCAGATTCCAAAGTCAAAAAAAGTGAGACAAGTCTAGGACAGAAAAATGTAACACCAGACAATTACGGTCTAATAGGGCTTTAGCTAATATTTCCAATAAGTCAATTTCAATTGTCAGTGAGAAAAATAAAGTTTATTTCTTATGCAGAAGTAATTCCAATTCAGGTTTTAAGTCTGAACCTTCAAACTTGGGAAGCTTTTTTCCAAGTCATCAGCAAGTGCCTTATCAACTTCATGTAGGATTTTAATAAAATCTTCCACCTATGAGTCAAACAAACAAACAAAAAAAATCAAACACAGAAGAGAAAAACGTGGTTTAAGGTACTGATTGCTCTACCTGTGGTTTCTAAATGATCCAATGGAAAAGAAATGCTGGCAGATCTCCAGATGACAGTAACAGTACTTCCTAAGCAGTCTTCTAAATCATTCTCAAGGAAATGACTATTCTTTCCCATTCCATTTTACTCTTAAGCTAGTACTTCTCCCCCTGCCTCCTCTTTACAGTCTGTTCCCACATTCTGTCCTTCATTTTCCCAAAAAAGTTCTTATTGTGAAATCTGATTCTAATGGTAGGAAATGTGATGTCATTTGAAGAACCATAAAAACCTACTGCCTATTCCCAAGAATCTGATTTTGGTTTAATACACATGCTACCTACTTCATAACAGAAAGGAGTACTATAGATTCAGAGCTGAATTTTTCCTCTTAGAATTGTTACTCCCAATAGTAGTACAAATTTTCCAGTAGTCATCCTTTTCTCCTCCAACCTTTATTGTAGACTCAGGGGGATCTAAATGTTTATATGTGCAGGTTTGGTACAAAGGTATATCACATGATGCTGAAGTTTGAGGCACAGATGAACCTGTCACCCAGGCAGTGAGCTTAGTACCCAATAGGTAGTTTTTCAGCCCTTGCCCTCCCTCTCTTTTTCCCCCTCCTCCTGTAGTCCCCAGTGTCTACTTTTCCCATTTTTATGTCCATGGTATCCAATGGTTTTAGCTCCCACTTCTAAGTGAGAACATACGGTATTTGGTTTTCTGTTTCCAGCACTCATCTATCTGACAAAGGCATTAAGTCATATAAATTGTATATACTATAATTTTTGACAATGACCTCGAAATCAAGTGCTTACTTGAAAACATTTAGTAATCCTACAAAACTTGGCCGCCTATACATTTACCCATACTCACCACAGGGCTATAGAAAGGAAGAAGGTTTTGAAATGCAGAGGAACACTTCTGTTTGCTCAATTGGCCTTCCTTTACTCCCTGAGCCACCGTCTCCTAAAACAACAACATTTAATGTCAAAAAAGGGAAATTTTTTCAAGCTTTAACTAGTGAATAAAAACAAATTAGGATATTCAATTCCCTCCTGACTTCATAGGCATTTCAAATGTCCCAACTGAACCCACCGACATCAAGGAGGCTTATGTAACCCAAACGTGTTCTCCACTGTCGTCTTTATTTTAGTGAAGGACACCACCATCCACCCTGCTACACAGACTACAAACTTGGAACACAGTGAAGACTTTTCCCTCCCCTCTCCTGCTGACCCCTCCCGGCAAGTGCTCAATTCTATTCTACCAAATCTCTCTTACCCCATCCCTCCTCTCCATTCAAACTTCCATTGTTTAGGCTGCCATCCTTTTTCAGATTATTCTTGAAGATTACCAACCACAAGAGCCTGTTAGTTGATCTCCTGCCCTCCGGCCTTAACTCTCTCTACTCCTTCCTCTCTATTGCTTTTGGAGTAATCTTTCTAAACTGATCGTATCACTCGGTGCTTAAAAGAAAAAAAATCTTTAGTAGCTCCTCAGTTTCTTCAAGATTAAGTCCAAATCCCCTAAACATGGCATATAAAAATTTGCATGACATAGCCCTAGTGTATCAGCTCACCTTTCTTTGATGTTCCTACCACTTAAAAGTAGGTGCTCCAAAAAACAAAAGCAACAGCAAAGAATGGGAAAAAATACATGTGATAAATATGGAAAAGATGCATTGTTACCCAAGAAATTCATACAAATGGATAAATTATAAAAAAGATAAATTATTAATTGGATAATTAAAAATTATTATCCAATTAATTATCCAATTATTTAATTATCCAATAATTAAAAATTATCCAATTAAATCAAATGGATAAATTATAAATGGATAAATTTATAATCAAAATGGATAAATTATAAAAAAGTAGGAAACAAAATATACGACATCCAAATATTTCAATCTCATTAATTTAAAAATGCAAATCAAAATAAGACATAATTTATTACCTGAACTTTGACATAAAAATTATAATACCCAATAATAAGGGTCAAGTAAAAACCAACATTTCACATGTAAACAGTATTTTGACAAAATATGGCCATTATGCCTTAGCCATCTTCACATTTATAATGTTGAATCCAGTAATTTAAATTCTGTAAAACCTGCTGAGGTAATAACCCCAAATCTGGAAAATACAAATAGGGAAAAGGGAAGCAAGACAACTAATAAAAAAAAAATCACCAGAATAAGAGAAACCTTTTGTTTCATTTTGTTTTTTGAGATAGGGTCTCACTTTGTCACTCAGGTTGGAGTGCAATCCTTCCATCCTTGCCTCCCAAGTAGCTGGGATCACAGGCATGTGCCACCATACCCGGCTAATTTTTGTATTTTTTGTAGAGATGAGGTTTTGCCATGTTGCCCAAACTGGTCTCAAACTCCTGGGCTCAAGTGATCCACCTGCCTCAGCCTCCCAAGTGCTGGGATTATGGGCGCCTGGCCAAGAGAAACTTCTTAAGGAATACTCTTTAAAAAATTCAGTGAGTATGAATAAATATATTCTTCACAGCTATATTTGTAGCATTTTATATTCATGATACAATATATTCATAACATATTCATAATATATTTCTTTCCAAATATATGGATAGAAAAAAATATGGTCAAAGGAGGAATGTTAATAACCACTGAACATATTCAGGGAGAATATTCCTTAAGAGAAGTTTGCAGTAAATTTTGAAAACTGATTATTTGGTAAATTAGGTTTAAACTGGCTCTCAGTAAAAAGTCTTTCATCTAGAATCAAGAAAAATGCTTATAATATAGTGTTAAGGGAAAACAGTAGTCTATAAAAATTGCATATGCTGGGTTAAAGTATAGGAAAAATGCATTTATAAAAATACATGCATGCAAACATATGCATATGTTTGTCATACATAAATATACCAAACCACATCAGCTAGCAGTTTTTAAGATTATAAACTCATGGTGATATTAAGATTTTACTTTATTTTCCCAAAATATATATTACTTTCATATTAAAAAAACAGTAATAAAGTTGGAGAGTTAAGCAACCCACACTTTCTTTTGTTCATGACATCATCAATACTTCTTTCCTACCTTTGTTAATGCCTGAAAAATATTAGAAAGAAATTCACATAAAATATCCTTTAAGATTTTCAAGTGGAAATCATCTTGGGTTAAATCAGTCTTTTTAGTTTCTTCTGTGTTAGACTCTGTCGAGTTCTCTGGTTTTTTCTGACACTGTTCCATATTTTGTAAGACCCGAATGAGGCTGTCAATTAGAGGAAGATCTACTGTATAAACAAATCAAGAAACATTGAATTGACCAGTTAAGTTTGGTTTTTCATTCATATGTATTGAATTAGTGCTAGACATTATTATTTTGGGTACTACAGATACACTGGTAACATCAGCAAGATGTCAGCCTGTAAGAGGCTTACATTTTTATACTTTCAAATAAGTAAATATAATAGACTATTTTAGGTTTTGGTTAGGTTCTATGAAGGAAATAAAAGAGGAATATAGCAGTCTAGCAGGGAAAGCTCTCTGACAAGGTGACATTGAGTTGAGAACTAAAGCAATGAAGAGTCAGCAATCAAATGAGCCTAGGAGGCCAGGGGTGGTAGCTCACGCTTGCAATCTCAGCACTTTGAGAGGCCAAGATGGGCGGGTAGCTTGAGCCCAGGAGTTCGAGACCAGCCTGAGCAACATGGTGAAACCGTGTCTTTACAAAAAGTATACAAAAATTAGCTCACGAGATTTTTCTACCACTACCACTGTTAACATCTTGGTCCAAATTATAACATTTCTTGCTATGAGTTAATTATCAAGAATCTCTAAAAGCCTCCTAACTCATCTCCCTTTTGTACCAATGATTCCTACATTTCTCATCAAAACAGCAGCCTATTAAAGTCAGCTCATGTGTATTCAACTTCCGCTTAAAACTCACCATGATTCCCTACCTCATTTAGAGGAAAAGGCAAAATCAGGCCCTCCATACTCTACCTCTTTGGCTCCATGTGCTACTTTGCTAAATGCACCCCAGCCACATGGGATCTCACTGTTCCCCCTCAAATATACCAGGCATACTTCTGGTTGAGGGCTTTTACACTTTCTATTCCCTCTGTCTGGAATGTTCTTCTCCCCAAGTATGCACATGACTCCTCCATTCTCTCCCTAAGGACTGTACTCAATGCCACCTTCTCAATGAGGTAACATATTTATAAACGAAGATCTTAAAAATATTCAATTTTTTTTTTATTAAAAAGTCTTAATAAAATAGAAACAGATTAATATTTCCTTAAATGCTAAGACATATATCTTATTTTTAGGGGGGCAAGGGGGTGCAGAGTCTTGTTCTGTTGCCCAGGCTGGAGTGCAAAGGCGTCATTTCGACTCACTGCAGCCTCCGCCTCCCAGGTTCAAGCAAATCTCCTGCCTCAGCCTTCCCAGTAGCTGAGATTACAGGCGCATGCCACCAAACCTGGCTAATTTTTGTATTTTTAGCAGAGACAGGGTTTCACCATGTTGGCCAGGCTGACTTTGAACTCCTGACCTCAGGTAATCTGCCCACCTCAGCCACCCAAAGTGCTGGGATTATAGGTGTGAGACACCGCACTTGGTTGTAAAACATGTATCTTATACCCAATAATGCTTAACAGTGGAACTCTAGGATTATTTCTAATAAAATCAGGAAGAAGGTAAGGATGTTTTCTACCATCACTATTATTTTACACCAGAGATTCTAGGCAACAGAGAAAGATAAGAAGAATAAACCAGAGATAGACAAGTGATAAAATATATCTAATTTAAGCCAAAGCACTATCACATAAAGCCCAAAGATTATTACTGGAACGACTACTAAAAACAGTAAGAATTTGGTAAGGTTACAGGATGCAAAGTTAATATACAGAAATCAATAGCCTTCATATATTCCAACAACAATAATCAGTGGAAGAAAATATGTCATAGACAATAGTAAACCCAAAAGATAAAATATCTAGGAATGAAACTAATAAGAAATATCCAAGATCTATATGAAGAAACCATTACTGAGGGACACACAAAAGACCTGAACAAATGAAAGGGCATAACATATTCTTAGATGTTCTATAAAGTTAACACGATGTCAATAAAAATATCAGAAAGTTTTTGTTTTTGGAACTTAAAGTTAGTGATAAGAATAGTTAAAAAATTCTGAAAACTTAGAATGAAGAGGAATTCACCTTATTAAGTATTAAAACATAAAACCTTAATATTTAAAAACACTATGGCTACTAATATATGAACATAGTAATGGAACTGAATAGAATATATAGGGGAATTTTTAAAATAATGATGAAATTTCAAATCAGTGTGGGTAAGCTGGATTATTGACTAAACAATGTTGAGATAACTGGGTAGCCCTCTGGAAAAAAAATTGATACCACTAGTACCAAAATTATCAAAGGGGGAAAAAAGAATTAAAGCCACACTTCACATGTGACACCAGAATAAATTCTAAATGAATCATGAATTTAATTGTGGTCATAAAAATCATTCTGTGAAAGACTATGTGTTTACATAGGAAAATATTCATTTTATATTTCTAAATGAAATGTTGGCTAAAAAGCAGAATTAAATATATGTGCATGTGTTGGATGACAAGATTACAGACATCATGTTTCCTTGATATTTTTTATAAATTTTTAGGCAGGGTGCAGAGGCTCATGCCTGTAATCCCAGCACTCTGGAAGGCAAGGCAGGAGGGTCATTTGAGCCCAGGAGTTTGTGACAAGCCTGGGCAAGATTGTGAGACCCTGTCTCTATAAAAAATTTAAAAACTAGCCAGGTGTGGTGTCATGTGGCTGTAGTCCCAGCTACTCAGAAGGCTGAGGTGAGACAATCACCTGAGCCCAGGAATTCAAGGTTGCAGTGAGCTATGATCCTGCCATGGTACTATAGCCTAGGCGACAAAATAAGACTCTGTCTTTAAAATAAGTAAATAGGCCAGGCGGGGTGGCTCACACCTGTAATCCCAGCACTCTGGGAAGCCGAGGCGGGTGGATCACCTGAGCTCAGGAGTTCCAGCCCAGCCTGGCCAACATGGTGAAACGCTGTCTCTACTGAAACAATACAAAAATTAGCTGGGCACAGTGGTGTGTGCCTGTAATCCCAGCTACTTGGGAGGCTAAGGCACGAGAATCACTTGAATCCAGGAGGCAAAGGTTACAGTGAGCCAAGATCGTACCACCGCACTCTAGCCTGGGCAGCAGAGCAAGACTCTGTTTCCAAAAAATAAAAATAAATAAAAAGTAAAATAGGTAAATAAATACAATAATAAAATAAATTTTTGAAGTTTAGCATATTTTTATAACTAGGGAAATGAAAGCATTTTTTAAAAGGGAGAAATCAATGAAATGAAAAACAATATGAGCCTAGGAAATTGTACTTGCCTTTTTCTATCTTTAGATACTCTTGCTCAGTCTGTGAGGCATAAATGGCAGACAACACTGAAAAAACAGAGGCTAGCACTGTTTTCTGTTCTTGAAGAATGATGGGTGGATCATCAGACTGGCAGAATTCATGGCAGACCAGGTCAAAAAGTAAATTCCAAATGTCTTTTCCAGTGTCAGGACAATGTACTTAATAAAGACAACAAATAAAGCAGTACTTTAAAATCAGCAAACAATTAAATGAGTAACTGTAGCGCTTCCAATAAACCATCTTACCAATTGCTTGAATTCCATCATCCACTGTAGTAAGCAGTTGTAAAATATGCATGTAAACATCAAGCCATTCTGGATTTTCAGAACTAAACAGGAAAAGTAAAAGCACTGAATCAACGTTACTGTCCAGGGGATTCCAATCATTCATCCATTCAATAAATATTTATTACTCTGCCAGCCACTGTTCAAGGTGCTGAGGATAAAACAAGGAAAGGAACAAAGGCTCTGTGCTCGTTAGAGCTTTTATATTCTAATAGGGGAAACAGCAAAAAATAATTTAGATTTTAGATTCTCAAAAATCTAAATAGTTTGGAAACTCAAAATCTTAGTTCTTCAACCAAGCAAGTGAAAAGACAGTGAACAATTAAAACAATGGTTTGGCAAATGTTTATTTAAGTACTTACAAATTAAATTTCAGGCACTATGTTAGGAGTTGAGAAAACAGATGTATAAGATGTTATCCCTATCTTCATAAAATTTGTACTTTAAAAGGAAAGAAGATTGCTAGCGGGGTAATTACAATAAAGTGGTATGAATGTAACACTATAGGGCTAGGAGCCACTATATAGCAAGGAGACTTAGTTTGCAGGGTCAGGGAAGGTATCTTAAGAAAAATGATGTTTACACAGAAACATGAAGGGGCAAAGAAGTATGTGAGGTGGAGGAAACATACTGTGCAAAGGCCTGGAGACAAGAGAGCTGGTTCAGTTGAAGAAGTGAAGCAAACTTCACATGACTGAAACGCAGAGTACAAGGAATAAGGATAGTACTACTGGGCCTATAAGCTGCACTTTATTTTTCTGAGAATTTTTCATTTATTTCATTCTTTTTTCCCCTATTTTATTTATTTATATTTTGGATTCAGAAGGTACATGTTGGGGGTTGTTACATGCATGGTGCTGAGGTTTGGGAATACGGATGGTCCCATCACCCAGGTGATGTACACAGTACCTAAGCTGTGTTTGTGTTTGTTTTTGTTTTTTTCTGGACCTTATCCTAAGGAAGGTAACTGACAAGACTGAAGCATGAGAGTGAGACGAGTACGTACTTTGCAAAAACAGCTTTAAAGTCTAGGCTTGGGAAAAGCAAGCATAGAGGCAGCGAATTCAAGTAAAAGAATGTGGCAGTTCTCCAGATGAGAGACAATAATGGCTTGACTGGCATGGATGGAATCCCAGAAAAAGTCAGGAATAAGGGTTGGGAGTTGACTACAATGGGAAAATACTAGGGTAGGAAAGATTCTGTAACGGCTTCTCCATTTCTTCTATATTATCCAAACAGGACAGTGATTACATCATTTACTGAGATTGAGAATACTGATGAAGCAGGTTTAGGGAAAGATGATGAATTTAATCCTCACTTGGATAAAGGACACAAAATTAATAGGTTTTGATGTGGCTTACTCAGCACTAAGAATGCACTAAGCAAATCACTAAGCAGACCAATTTAAAAATTAATTTTCTAGTGATTAGCAATAAACAGTTTTAATGACCTGTAAGGCTTAGTAATCACTCTTGACAAGACATCAGAGTCCCAAAATCAGTCACTTATTGAAGACTGGCATATAAACACAAGGAGCAAAAAAAAAAAAGATGTGCAACGTTAATTAAGAAGTTGTTAAATGTTCAACGTAAAAGCACAAGAAAATGTTTTCTCTTTGGTTTAAATTACATAAAATATGATAAGATAGAAACCACGGTCAATGTTGAATAACAGCCTATAGCTAAATGATAATGTAACAGGAAGTTTGTAACCACTATCATTCTTGTAAAAAGCATACAGGTTGCATCACAAATATTAGTAGTGAATTAACGTAACAAGGAGTGACTGTGTACTTTATTCTGTTGTAAGGAATCTAAGAAGACTTTTATATCTGAGAATACTTCTATCAATTGCATTTTCCCAGAGCACTTTGCACGAAAGAGCTCACCTACCGTACTTGTTTGGCAGCTTCGAGTATACAGGGCACGAGCCGAAACACTGGCTGCTCTTCAGACTCTTCCTGGGGTTGGTCCAGAGGCTGAGTAGCCCCATTTCTGACCCATTCCAACATTAGTTTCTCATCCAAATCAAAGAGCTTGTCTACAACCTCCCCCACCTTCACCAGCAAGTCAACTGCAGAGAATAAAACAAATATTGAAATAAAAACAAATTGCTAAAAGCAATAGGGTTAAGCAAAATTCCTACAGCTATTCTAACAAAACCAAACCTTGCCAAAGCAGTACTTATTCTAAAGGGTGATTTACTTACCTCATATGTTTAAATTTGCGTATTTTTCCTCATTTTTAAATGAGGAATTCATCAGTGTCCCAGGAATTTAAGAAATTTTATATCTTCAATCAAAAAACTTTCTCCAAAAAGCAAACAAACAAAAAGCTGGGCATGGTGGCTTACACCTGTAATCCCAACACTTTTGGGAGGCCAAGGCTAGATGACTGCTTTAACACAAGAGTTCGAAACCAGCCTGGGCAAGAAAGTGAGACTCCATCTCTACAAAAAATTTTAAAATGAGCTGAGCATGGCGGTACACAACGATAGTCCCAGCTATTGGGGAGATTAACAGAAGGATACCTTGAGCCTAGGAGTTTGAGGCTGTAGTGGGCTATGATCACACTACTGCACTCCAACCTGGGTGACAGAGCAAGATTCTGTCTCAAACTAACAAACTTTATTACCTTGCACCCAAGGCTTTTTTCAAAAAGGTGACTTCTAGAAATAGTTACACAGTTTCCTAAAAATTAAATAAAATTTAAAACTTTTTTTTTTTCTAGACTACATGATGACTTACCATTTGTTGAACTTGACATAATGAAGCAAATGCTATCATAAATCGCTGGATGTTCCCGGATCCTTTCAACCCAAACACTGGCCACTTCTGCCTGGGAAAGGCAAGTAAGCAACAACCTACATGGTAAACGTGGGTTGAATTTCTACTTTTCAAAAAAAAATAAAACAGTAAAGGAAATTCGAAAATAAAAAATTAGCTTTTTTTATTAGCTACTCTTATGAGTAACCTTACAGAATTCATAAAAGGAAAAGCATACCTGCTTGTTTCCAGCAGAGTAGGTGGGTCTGAATCATACAAACAGTGCAATAATACCTGCCTACAAAAACAAAGAAGTTAACCGATATGCCTCACTTCTTGCATTTAAAATATCCGAGTTTTCATTTAAGTTTTTTAACATCTTTATTGTGAAATACAGCATGTATTCAGAAAAGCCCAAAAGATACAAATCTATAGTTAATAAATAATTATAAAGCAAACACTCGTGTTTCCAAGAAACAGAACAGAGCTGCATCTCAGTAGTCACCATGTGTCCATTCCAAATCACAATTCTCTTTCCCACCTAGAAATGATGACCATTCTGATTTTTCCAGCAATCATTTCTTTACTTTGCTCTATAGTTTTATTATTTTATATATTTTGGTGTTGCTTTATACTGCAGGTAAAAGGATTAAGAGGACATGCTGAATAAATAGACATAATCTGGGAGGTTATTCGGATTCATGAAGATGGTCAAGGAGGGGAGACAACATATGAAATAAATTATATTATACTTATTCTTTTGAGTCTTCATTTATTTGCTGGAAACTATACATGTAAGATCCACCCATGTTGTTTCTTTAGCTGTTATTCTTTGACAGATTGCTGCAGAGTACTCCATTGTGTGAAAATAACACAATTTATTTTTCCAGACTACTGCTGATGGCCATTTGCGTTGATTCCAATTTGGGGCTATTTCAAGTAATCCTGCTATAATATGTGTAAGAGTTATCCTGATGCACATGTGCACAGTTTCTCTTACCATATATGCCCACTATGAGCTGGTTACAGCACATGCATATGTTCCAACGTGACCAGATAACGCCCAACTATTCTAAAGTGGTTCACAAATTTATATCCCATCAGCAAAATAACTTGCACCATACTAATATTAAGATAAGCATTTACTTGAATTTATAACATTTGTTAACATTTCTCATTCCTGGAGTTTTGATAGAGAACATTATAGAGACCAAACATAATCCTAAGTCATTTGCTCCATGGATGACTGTAAATTACTGAGGAATAAATACTCTGAACTAGGATCTTAAAGTCCCTCCACAACTAGGAGTTATCTCTTTCTGAGAAACCCAGGTACTTGAATCCTGTGATAAAACCCTCACGGCCCCAGCTCTGACAAAAACTGCCTAGAACAGTTTTCTTAACCTATTTGGGTACAAATTTCTTTGAGATTCTGATTAACAGCCATGAACCCTTTGCCTAGAAAACTAATACACCCACAAAATTTAGCATATAATTTCAGGGTGTTCTCAGAACACAGTAACCAAACTTGGGTTTCCTCCATTAAAAAACCTTCTGCCCAGAACTTTACACATGGAGAAGAGAACTAGTCTCAAAGCAGAAATCTGAGTCTTTTCATCACAGAGGCAACTCTTTATCTTCTAGTTTGTTGGCAAGTCTTAACCTCTAAGTCAGAGCTCTCAGGATGACATTATTCAAGAAATCTAGTTTCTGCAGACTCCAGCTGAGTCACTGGATTCCCTGCACCTAAAATGTTTTGGATTCCAGTTGGCTGCCCCATCTCCAAGTTTTGTCCCACTGGTTCTTCCCCTATCTGGCTTACTGCCACCAGCTGACAATTCAGGTTCCTTTGCTACTGAAGAAAGCAGGTTTAAATCCTGAATTATTTCAGTACCTCCTGAAGAAGCCCCTAGCTACCATCAACACACAATGAAGTTCCTAGAGAGTATTCATCAAGACAAAGAAAAGACTGTCTTTCAGATTTGCTACTTTTCCTAAGACGAATTTCCTTAAGGATATAAAAGAATATGTTTAAAAACATAATTATATAGTAAGACTTACCCAAGATTTTTATCACTGCTGATGGACACACATATCTCCTGGAAACAGGCCATATTACCTAAAATTCCCACACAGATTTCCTGCCAAATCAAATTTTACAAGTCACAATGGCTCTGAGATGAAAGACATAAACAAAAATATCAACTTGAACAAAAACTGTCACTGAGCCAACTTTTGGGGTAAGGCAGAGGGGAGGCAGGATAAAGAAATACATATACTGCCTGTACCCTAACCTTGACAAGCTTACAGTATTTGAGAAGGGATGAAAGACATAAGAACAAGAAAGGGCAAAGGCAGGAGCTATGGAAGAAGAACTCCTATCGATAAAACGAATGTTAAATGATTGATAGTATTGAGATACACAAACAAAAAGACAGACATTCAAATAAGGGGACAGTATCAGCAAAGGCAGGAAGGGAATCATGTACGTGGCGAAGACGGTAGACAATAAAGTACTCTGGTTGTGGCACAAAGTGGGTGAACATCATGAGGTAAATACTGCAGGTATAAAGGACTGAGATTAAGGCCTCTGAATGCCGTGCTAAAGAATTAGACTTAATCTGGGAAGTTATTTGGAATCATGAAGATGCTCAATGAGGGGAGACAACATACTGAAACAGTATCTTAGAAAGATTATTCTGGTGGCAAAATGCATAATGTATTAGTGTAGCCCCTCTTTATCCATGGTATTAGTTACCCATGGTCAACCTTGGTATAAAAGTACTAAATGGAAAAGTCCAGAAATAATTCACGTTTTAAATTGCATGCCTTTCTGAGTAGCATGATGAAATCTTGCACCGTCTCACCCGGGATGTGACTCATTCTTTTGTTCAACATATCCACACTGTATACACTGCCTGCCCATTAGTTACTTAGTAGCCATCTTGGCTATCAGATCGACCATCATGGTACCTCACAGGGCTTGTGTTCATGTCACCCTTATTTTACTTAATAATGGCCCCAAAGCACAAGAGTAGCGATGCTGGCAATTTGGATATGTCAAGGAGCCACCATTAAGTGCTTTCTTTACATGAAAAGGTGAAAATTCTTGACTTCATAAGAAAAACATACAAAAATGTATGCTGAGGTTGCTTAGGATCTCTAAGAACAAATCTATCCATGAAATTGTGAAGAAGGAAAAGGAAATTTGTGCATATTATAAATAGGGTTCAGTTCTGTCCTGGGCTTTAGGCACTGGGGGCCTTGGAATGCATCCCCCAAGGATAAGGGGACACTAGTGCATAGGGAAAAGACGTTGAAAAGAATTTAAGAATCTATCTCAGTAATAGTTAATTAATATGCAATAACATTTATTACCACTTATTATGGCCAGGCATTACTCTAAGCATTTTCCGTGTATAATTTCATATAATAACTTAGGTGATAGGTACTAATAGTATCCCCATTTTTTCAGATGAGGAAACTAAGGCACAGAGAAGTTAAGCTACTTGCCTAAGATCTTGAGATCTCCAACTAGAACATGGCAGAGCTCCAGAGCTTGAGCATTTAACCACTATTCCAAACTGCACCTCAGTTATCAAGACGCAAGAGGAGGAGGGCCCTCAGGCATGGAAAAGGATGAAGCTGAGGAAGACTCTCAAGGTGAAAGCAAAATAATCCAATGTGAGGATAAGGGAGAAAGTAGCTGAACTTGACTCCCAGGTTTCAAGTTGCCTCATTTCCCCAGTCAGTGATATTGGTCCCATTGACAGGAAAACTAAAAAAGAAAGTGCATAAAAGGCTACAATGAGTTCAGATGGTACGGTGTTTCCAAGCTTGCTGGAACGTAAGAATCACTCAAGGAGCTTGTTAAAAATACAGATTTCCAAATCTCATCTCAGATCTACTGAATTATAATTTCCAGGGTACAGCCTGGAAAGCTATTGTTTACCCAGCATATACCAGGTGACTTTTATGATCAGATAAGCGTGACCATAAATCACTGAGGACATACACAATTCAGGGTTAGAGAGCACAGCTGACCCTTGAACAACACAGGTTTCAATGTGTGGGTCCACTTAGAGGTGGATTTTTTCTAACCAAACTTGGAATGAAAATACAGTGTCCTCAAGATGCAAAACCTGCGTAATATGCAGAGCTGACTTTTCATACACACAGGTTCCACAGAGCTGACTGCAGAATTGAGTATGTGCGGATTTCAGTATGGGGGAATGTCTTGCAACCATCCCCCATGTATACCAAGGGACAACTGTACAGCATGCAAGCAGAGAGTGCCTGAAGAAAGTTGGAGATGTGACATCAGTTATCAGAAGGGAAGTCAAGGCTTTGCTCCTACAGGCGAGTTGCAACTTAAAGGTGTAAAGAAAACACATAAGTTCACTAGGAAAATGAATATAATGAGAGCAAAGGATCAGGCCTACACCTTACAAAAAGTCCATATTCGGGACAGTATAAAAAAGGAAGAAAGAAAAAGGCCAATGAAAGGTGAGAGAGGAGTGACTCAAGCGGTCAGAGACGACAGTGAGATGACACAGGAGCTACAGAAATGGAGTTTCAAAAAAATGTGGGTGGTCAAATGTTGGGAAAAGATTAAGAGTGAGTAGGGGCAGGAAAAAACCACATACATTTCCCTTATAAACTAAAGAGGGAATAACTGAACTTCCAATCAAAGATCAAGTTTTTCTGTCTTGGCTGCTCACTGGAATCACCTGGGGAACTTTAAAAGCTGGCCAAAGTCTCACACTTGGAGATTCTGCTTTAACTCATTTAGGGTATGGCCTGACTCAAGATTTTCAAAAGTTCCCCAGGGCAAAGCTTCTCAGAGTCTGGCAATGCTCCAGAGCACCAGCGTCACCTGGGAACATATTAGGAATCCTGGACCTACTGGACTAGAAACTCTGGAGGGGGGCTTGGCGATTAGTGATGCGGGGACATGCTTAAGTTTGAGAGCCCATGTCCCAGGTGATTCTAACATGCAGCCAAGGCTGAGAATCACTGTGGCAGCAGAT
Source organism: Theropithecus gelada (assembly GCF_003255815.1). NCBI lineage: Eukaryota > Metazoa > Chordata > Mammalia > Primates > Cercopithecidae > Theropithecus > Theropithecus gelada. Next base: position 47,397,481 of record NC_037682.1, on the reverse strand, counting down.
GGTGGCCAGCGGATATATACAACAATATGACTAAATCCTAAAAGGTGCCATTCCTGACATAAGCTTATTTCTTTATACACTAGTAGTGAGTAAATATATTTAAGACAGAAAAACTCAGTACAAAAATAGCATAATTGTCAAATCTTACATTAATATAAGGAACCAAGGAAAAAATGGTTAATCAGGCCCTAATTCAGACAGAACATTCTACTTAAATAAGAATCTTAATTCAACATTCAATTTGTAACAACACACTACGGAATTCTCCATTTTATAATCTGAAAGACAGGAAATACAGTACAGTGGTTATACTGGAGTCAGGCCTAGGCTGAAATCTCAGCTCCGTTCTTTCCTAGTTGTGTGACCTGAACACATATCTTCACCCAAGATCTAGCTCTTTAAAAGTATACCTCATAGTAGTAAGACCAGGTATTCAGTAAACAGCAGTTTTTCATAATTATAATTATTGAACAGATATTTACTAATCCGTGTATGCACAGCACATGGCAATTTAATTGGCAATAAAGCACAGTACACTGTACAGTATATAAAGTCCTCTCCTTTAGTCTTTATCTATTGTTCTTGGCAGTTTACTAACAGCAATGACCACTGAAAGCTTACTTACTTGGGAAGGTGTGGAAGGAAAAGTACCACTGTGAATAACAGATGCAAATACTGAGAGGGGACAGAAGGCACCCAAAGGGAGGCATGGAGACAGCGTGAGACAGGGAGTAGAAAGGCCTGGCTAAATCAGAAGGGTTACCTGGTTATCCAGATTTTATGCTGGAAAGATGAGTTAGGTTCAGAGAGTAGAAGTCTTGAGCAGCAGGCTGAGTTTAGAATAGTTTTCAAACAATGGTGGATTTTGTCAGTAAAAAAGAGCAATCCAGTGAAAAATGGGAGGCCCGGGTTCTGCTCCTTGCTCTGATACATACTAGCAGCATAACGGTGGTTATGCCTAACTCGTCTCCACAGCTGTTAAATGAAAGTGCTAATTTCCCTGGTCCAGCCTGAATCTATAATTCTATGATTCTAATAATTTTAAATTATGAAATTATTAATAATTTAATATTTTAAATTATTACAGGCATGTAGCTCATGCTTATAATCCCAGCACTTTGGGAGGCCAAGGTGGGAGGATCACTTGAGGCCAGGAGTTCAAGACCACCCTGAGCAACATAAGGAGACCCCTGTCTTCACAAAATAAAAATGAAAATTAGCTGGGTGTGGTGGCTTACACCTATAGTCCCAGTTACTTGGGAGGCTGAGGTGGGAGGGTCCCTTGAGCCCAGGAAGTCAAGACTGCAGTGAGCTGTGCTCATGCCACTGTACTCTAAGCCTTGGAGACATAGTGAGACCCTGTCTCAAAAATAAAATAAAAAAAATTTAAATAGCAAATTACCTAGGACCTGGCAATGTTCAATTAACATCTACAGGCTGATTTGTTGATTTACAGTCAGTAAGAAAATCAAAGTGAGAAAAATAAATGACCATCCAGCACTATCTGTTCTTATTGCTTCAAAGAAGAAGGCTTTAGAAATGTACATACTTACTCTTAATCGAGGACACTTGGACTTGGCCAGTACTCCCATGAATATATCAGGAGCATTAAATTCTTGGAGAAATAAAGCCACATCCTGAAAAGAAAAATGATTATTGGCGTGGATACTGAATATTCTTCCCTAAACCCCAAAGCTTAGGCAACCATAAAATTCTATATTAAAATGAGAATTTTAGGCCAGGCGCGGTGGCTCACACCTGCAATCCTAGCACTTTGGGAGGCCAAGGCTGGCAGAGTGCCTGAGCTCAGGAGTTCACGACCAGCCTGGGCAACACGGTGAAACTCCGTCTCTACTAAAAATACAAAAAAACTAGCTGGGTGTGGCAGCGAGCACCTGTAGTCCCAGCTACTCAGGAGGCTGAGGCAGGTGAACCCGGGAGGTGGAGGTTGCAGTGAGGTGAGATTGCGCCACTGCACTCCAGCCTGGGCGACAGAGCAAGACTCTGTCTCCAAAAAACATTAAAAAATAAAATAAAATTAGAATTTTAGACACAAGGAAAAAAAAAAAACACAGGCTTAGGAACTGTGTCAACAGACAAAAGTGATACTAGAGAGTCTTTATGATAACTGGTCCCAGACAATGGAACAATTTTGTAAACAAATCTAAACTACCTATAATACTCCGGAGGATTATCCCACTCTTTTCTGCCCCGAATCTATTTACCTTAATAATGTTTCTGCCCACTAGGAATTCTCATTAAACACATTCAAACACATTTGGTGATTACCTATCAAGTATTAAGCTAGAAGTGGGGGACAAGGGAAAAAAGCAACACGCTGGGCACAGTGGCTCACACCTGTAATCCTAACACTTTGGGAGGCTGGTTAGAAAGCTGAGGTTGGTGGATCATTTGAGCCCAGGAGTTTGAGACCAGCTTGGGCAAACATGGTGAAAACCTATATCCACAAAAAATACAAAAATTAGCCAGGTGTGGTGGCACATGCCTGCAGTCCCAGCTACTTGGGAGGCTGAGGTGGGAGGATCACTTGAGCCTGGGGGGGTCGAGGTTGCAGTGAGCCATGACTTTGCCACTGTACTCCAGCCTGGGCAACACAGTGAGAATAAAAGAGTAAAACTTGGCTGGGAGAGGTGGCTCATACCTGTAATCCTAATACTTTGGGAGGCCAGGGCAGGCAGATCACTTGAGCCCAGGAGTTCAAGACCAGCCTAAGCAAACATAGTGAAACACCATCTCTACAGAAAATACAAAAATTAGCTGGGCATGGTGGTGTACCATCTGTAGTCCCAGCTACTCAGGAGGCTGAGGTGGAAGGATTGCTTGAACCCGTGAGGCACAGGTTGCAGTAAGCTGAGATATCGCCATTGCACTCCAGCCTGTGCAACAGAGTGAGACTTTGTCACAAACAAAAACAAAATTTCTTCTTGTCCTCCAAGAGCTTAAAACACAGTAGGGGAAAGAAGTCAAGAACTGCTATAGGGTCCTGTCCAAAACCAGAACTTGTGTTTTCAAAATCATCAACAGAATAAAAATTCTGATGACAATGTAACGGTGGCAGCCTCATAACTTCTTCCTAGAGAGTCTGCCACAGTGCCTAAAGGGGCATAACATACAGGTGTCATGTGAGTGGACATGTGGCCCCAAATGGGCCAAATCTCACCTAGGAATGTAAGACATAAAAGCTAAGTCAGTTTGTTTGGGGATCTGCAATGTAAAATATATAAATAAAATTAAGTTTCTGGCTGTCTACTGCTTCAGATTTTCACTAAATTTGAGGTGTATATTTGAGAAGCTTTAACTTAAAATATAAGCTGCATGCATTAAAGGGCCCTGGAACACCTCAAAGAGAGAGGCAATTATTCTCCACAGCAACTGAAACCAGTAACCTGCCAGACAGCTGACTGGGAGAGACACACTCTACTTACTAAAAGACCATGGTCAGAGAAAATCATATTTTCAAACATACACTCTAAACTGAAAGTCCTAACAGCAGATTCTCTTCACTGTAAGTGATCAAGCTGTCTGTCCTGTGGGCAATTCTTTGTCACATGCAGAAATTTTTAAATTTAATGGTAATTCCTGGAGTAGCACAAGGGTGGCCTAACAATATCAATACCAACAGTAATAAAATTAACATTCATTGAACAAGTATTAAATGCCAGGCACAGTGAAGTGGCTTGCATGCTATCTCATTTAATTCTCAAAACAACTCTATCAACTAGTTAACATTATTAGTCCCATTACACTCATAAGCATTAACTGAAGTTTAAAAAGTTCAGCAACCTGCCCAAGATTATACAGTCTCAGTAGAGCAAAGCTAGGATTTGAACCCACATGAGTCTGACTTGAGCCTATGGTCCTGCTTTTTAAAAGAGATGAGGGTCTTGCTATCCTGTCCATACTGCAGCAGTGGCTATTCACAGATTCACAGGCATTATCATAACTCACTGCAGCCTCCAACTACTGGGCTCAAGGGATCCTCCTGCCTCAGCCTTCCAAATAACTGGGAATATAGGCAAGCACCCAGCGAGACTATGTTTTTTTGTTGTTGTTTTGTTTTTTTTTTTTTTGAGACGGAGTCTCGCTTTTCACCCAGGTTGGAGTGCAGTGGCCGGATCGCCGCTCACTGCAAGCTCCGCCTCCCGGGTTTACGCCATTCTCCTGCCTCAGCCTCCCGAGTAGCTGAGACTACAGGCGCCCGCCACCTCGCCCGGCTAGTTTTTTGTGTTTTTAGTAGAGACGGAATTTCACCGGGTTAGCCAGGATGGTCTCTATCTCCTGACTTCGTCATCCGCCTGTCTCGGCCTCCCAAAGTGCTGGGATTACAGGCTTGAGCCACTGCGCCCGGCGAGACTATGTTCTTAACCACCACAACATGCTACCTCTCAGGTATTCATCTATTCATTCACTACTCCCCAAATATTTTCTGAAAAACCTAATAGGCACTGTTTTAGGTTCTGGGAACACATCGGTGAACAAGCTAAATAAGGACTCAGTCCCAAGGAATTTTCTTTCTAAAGAAATGAACAAACAATAAATATATAAACAACTGAACTACACAATTTCTAAATGCTACAAAGAAAATAAGATGGTATGTGCTAGAAACCCAGATAAAGGAGGCTACTTTAGACATGACATTGAAGAAGGTATTTCAGAAGGGGTGACATTGTGCTTTGATGAGAAAGAATTTAAATCCATCAGAGGACACATGTAACAGAGTGAAGCAATTCTGTGGGAACACTGAAATAAGAGAGGTTAATTCTGACTGGAGTGTCTGGGGTGGCATCACAGAGGAGGTGACACTGAAGCTGGGCCATAAACAGTGAGAAGGATTTTGCCAGCTGGAAGCCATTCTAAACAGAGAGGCATGAATAGTACCCATGGACACGTGAAAGTGCAGGAAGTATCTATCTGGAGGTCTCTGGTCCTCACACACTGAATTCATGGTTACAGAGCAATAAGAGACAAGGCTGAGATATAAACTCACGAGACTTTGCACCAGGGACTTCAACGGTCAGTGGAGAGCTTAGTTCTGAGTGGTGCCTCAAGGGCACCTCTTGTAAGGGAGCAAAAGAAGGCCAAAGAACATGACTTCGCCCCGCACCAATAACCTCCTTCAAACAGCAGCACTGTTTTCTCAATTTTAAAACTGAGATTTTCACCCTAAGAGTTCATTTAAAACACAGGTTTTATTTCTTTTTTAAAAAATGTAACCATAATTTATCAATAATCGTAGAAAAGTAGATCTGAACAATACTCTCAACCAACCTGATCTGACATTGGTAATAAGATACTCGACCCAGCAACAGCAGAACACACATGCTTTTTAAGTGAACATGTCTTTTAAGTGAACATGTCTTTTAAGTGATAGTAAAGACAAAGTAAAGACAAAGATAGATTGGTAAAGACAGACCATATTCTGGGCTATAAAACAAGTCTCAACACATTTAAAAGGATTCAGTGTTCAACGACCATAGCAACAGAAAGATAACTGAAACATTCCCAAATATTTGAATCTTATGTATGAACCAAAGAAAAAGTAAAGAATATTAGAAAGTATTCTGAACTTCTGTGGGCATGGTGGCTCATGCCTGTAATCCCAGTACTTTGGGAGGCCGGGGCAGGCAGATCACTTGAGGCCAGGAGTTCAAGACCAGCCTGGCCAACATGGCAAAACCCCATCTCTACAAAAAGTACGCAGCAAGACTCTGTCTCAAAAAAAGTTGTAAACACAGCATATCAGAATTTGTGGAATACTGGTAAAGCATAAATATTTAGGGAAAATTTTACAGTGCTAGATGTCTATCTTTAAAAAGAAAGATTTCAAAGTATAAAGTATGTGGACAACAGATTTTTGACAAAGATGCAAAAGCAATTAGTGGAGAAAGGATCATCTTTTCTTTTTTTTTTTTTTTTTTTTNGGCTAGTTTTTTTGTATTTTTAGTAGAGACGGGGTTTCACCATGTTAGCCAGGATAGTCTCGATCTCCTGACCTTGTGATCCACCCGCCTCGGCCTCCCGAAGTGCTGGGATTACAGGCTTGAGCCACCGCGCCCGGCCAGGATCATCTTTTCAACAAATGAACTAGAACAATTGAATATCCATAGGCAAAAAAATAAACTTCAACCCATCCTTGCACTATGCACTATACAAAAATCAACTCAAAATGGATCACAGACTTCTATGTAAAACCTAAAATTATAAAACTTTTAGAAGAAAATGTAAGAAAACAACATAATTAAAAAACAGGCAGAAGATTAAAACAGGTACGTCACCAAAAAAGATACACGGAGTACAAATAAACACATGAAAAGATACTCATCATTAGGAATTAAGGCAGTCCAAATTATAATCACAATGAGCTATCACTACACACTGATTAGCATGGCTAAAATTAAGAAGACTGACCATACTAAGTGTTGATGAGGATGAGGAGAAACTGGACCTGGAATTATGTCTCACACACTGCTTGTGGTTATGTAAAACGGTAAAAACTGTTTAGGAAAACAATTTGAAAGTTTCTTAAAAAGTTAAGCATACACTTACCATATGATCCAGTCAGGCCACTTGATATGGTTTGGCTCTGTGTTCCCTGCTAAATCTCACCTTGATTTGCAATCCCCATTGTCCCCATGTATCAAGGGCAAGACTAGGTGGAGGTAAGTGAATCATGGGGGCGGTTTCCCCCATGCTGTTCTCATGATAATAAGTGAGTCTCATGAGATCTGATAGTTTTATAAGAATCTGGCATTTCCCCTGCTCACACTTCTTCCTGCCACCATGTGAAGAAGGTGCCTGCTTCCCCTTCCCCTTCTGCCATGATTGTAAGTTTCCTGAGGCCTCCCCAGCCATGCTGAACTGAGAGTCAATTAAACCTCTTTCCTTTATAAATTACCCAGTCTCAGGTATTTCCCTATAGCAGCGTGAGAATGGACTAATACACCACTCTAGGTATTCATCCAAGGAAAAGAAAAGTGTATGTCCATACACACTTGTATACAAAAGTTCACAACAGCTTTATCTGTAATAAACCTTAAACAACTCCAACATTCATCAACAGGTAAAAAACAAATTGTAGTATATACATATAATGGAACACGATTCAGCAATAAAAAAAAAGCCATTGATATACACAACATGGATGATTCTCAAAATTACGCTGCATAAAAGAGCCAGACCGAAAAAAGAATATGAGCACATTTATATAAAACTCTAGAATACACACTAATCTGTAGTGACAGAAAGCAGATCAGCGGTTGCCTGGAGAGGATGGAGGAAGGGAGAGGCAAGAGGAAGAGACGACCAAGGACCATAAAGAAACTTTTAGGGGTGATGGATATGCTCTCTATCCCGATTACAGTGACAGTTTCATCTGCGTACACATTGTCAAAGTTTATTGGCTGGGTGCGGTGACGCACACCTATAATCCCAGCACTTTGGGAGGCCAAGGCGGGTGGATCATTTGAGGTCAGCAGTTCGAGACTAGCCTTGCCAACAGGGTGAAACACTGTCTCTACCAAAAATACAAAAATTCGCTGGGATTGGTGGTGCACGCCTGTACTCCCAGCTACTCCGGAGGCCATGGCAGGAGAATCACTTGAGGCCTGGAGGCGGAGGTTGCAGTGAGCTGAGATCGCACCACTGCACTCCCGCCTGGGTGATAGAGACTCCATCTCCAAAAAAAAAATTATCAGTGTCAATGATACTTCAAAACAATAGCCAGTTTTTTGTGTGTTAATTATACCTCAATAAAGTTTTAAATAAAATGACTTAAACAATGAATAACCATTGACAATTTTTAAGAAAATGAGTACAATTAAGTCCGTATTTCTGGAAAAAAAGGTAACAGGGGTGGCAATGTAGAGGACAGAAGGGAGGTGAAAGAGACTAAAACAAGGATTTTAATCAGGAAGCTACCGCAAAAGTCCAGGCAATAAAACAAGAGAGATCACATAGGCCATTTAATCTCTTTTGGCCTCTATTTTCTTAACTGTAAAATAAGAGTACTACCTACATCACAGGGTTATTGTGAAGATCAAATAGAATACTATACATGAAAATGCTTTTGAGCTATAGAATAAAATACAGATATTAAAACAATGATTAATATTGCAGCTATAGACATATTATTTATTGTCCTTTCCTTCTAATACTATCATGGTATATTAGTGGTCTTCTAACTCCTAACCTGCTCTCAAATATATGGCCAGAGTTCTCTTTAGGTAGGTAAGTATCAGAACTTTCCTGGCCTCCATGTGTGTAGGAATACATTCATAAGAGCTATGTATTTAGTCCGAATCTATTGAGAGCTCAGATCCTCCAGCCTCAAAGACAGAAGTTTAGCACTATAGCTCATAGGATCTCATTCCCTGTATCATATATGAGTGTGATTACAGACAGGAGATAAAGCCTTTCCCCAGAGTGAAGGACTGAACCGTTTTTAAAACATCCATCCACCATCTCCTCACCCAACAGTCTTTTCAGAGTTTTGTTTCCAGCCTCATACCTCATCCATTGACATATCCCATACTCTGCAAATTTCATTCTCCATTTCTTCATCAAGCTCCGTCTGCTGCTCCTCATCATCTGAGCTAGATTTGGTGTTTTCAGGGCTAACAATCTTCAGAAACACAAAGAAAGAAAACATGAATAAAAGTTGTCTACAATACTAACCAGGCACCCAAATACAGCAGGTGATCGAATAACATTTCCTTGTAACGTTGATGAGAAAAAAAATATTTGATTCCTGGCCAGGGCCACCGTCTGTGTGGAGTTTGCATGTTCTTCCCATGTGTGCATGAGTCTGTTCCAGATACTTCAGTTTCCTCCCACATCCCCCAAATTTGCACATTAGCATAACTGGTGTGTCTAAATGGTCCTGATCTGAGTGAGTGTGGGTGTGTGTGTACCTGTGATGGGATGGCATCCTCTCCAGGGCTGGTTTCTGCCTTGCACCTTGAGCTGCTGGTTTAGGCTCCAGCCACCCTCAACTCTGAACCAGAGCAAGTGGGTTGGGAAATGGATGAATACAAATTATTATAAAACAAAAATCTGTAAAGAAGACAATAATCATGGAGATGTACGACAATAATTATGTGGTAGGAACGTGCTCAGTAAGCCTGCCTTATTTGTTATTGTTTTTGGACTGTACGGTAGTAAGAGGTGGTCATTTTTGCTTTGTAAACATTTATTCCTTGATTTAACATAATCAAACAATAAAAGTTGTAGTGATAATCACTACAACCACCATCACTCACTAACTCACCAAAATTAGGTAAATAGTTATCTTGTTTTTATTAACCTTCCTTAAATGTATTTATAGCTCACATTTATCTCAATATTTAATACTAGACGTGTTTTGGGTCCTCATTTAGAAGTTTGGTGATGTTCTTGTGTCCAGAAATATGCCACAGGAACTTAACTCTTGTTTATATCAATTAGCTATGTAAAATTGGTTTCATTATCAGTAATTTTGCTTAAAGTCACAATTTCCAAGAACCTACTGATGTTAAGTGAGGACTTACTTTAATAATAACCCATAATTGTTTAGAAGACACAAAGAAGCTACCAGCAAAGTATCTTCTCTTGCAAAAATCTTCTTTTAAAAACTTAGTGCCTTGCGTAGATCTATTCTTTCAACATTCACAAAGTAAATACTGTTGCTAGGCACTGGGGTAGATATACAAAGACGAGTTAGATATAATCCCTTACTTTTAAGATTTTTTTTTTTTTAACTTTTAGGATCTAGTGGGGAAAGACATGTAAAAGGATAGTCATATTAGAAAAGGCAAAGTGGGCAGGGTGTGGTGGCTCAAGCCTGTAATCCCAACACTTTGGGAGGCCGAGACGGGCGGATCACGAGGTCAGGAAATCGAGACCATCCTGGCTAACACTGTGAAACCCCGTCTCTACTAAAAAAAATACAAAAAACTAGCCAGGCGAGGTGGCGGGCGCCTGTAGTCCCAGCTACTGGGGAGGCTGAGGCAGGAGAATGGTGTAAACCCGGGAGGCGGAGCTTGCAGTGAGCTGCGATCCGGCCACTGCACTCCAGCCTGGGCGAAAGAGCGAGACTCCGTCTCAAAAAAAAACAAAAAAAAAACAAAAAAAAACCAAAAAAAACAAAAAAAAAAAAGAAAAAAAAAAGGCAAAGTGATTCAAATGAATTGTGGACAAAAAGTTGTGGTAGCAAAAATGATGGACCAATGACCTATTCCTGGGAGAAGATGGGGAACTTTCTCTTAGGTGTTGATATTTAAGCTAAATTTTAAAGGAAGAATAGTAGTTTGTCATGTGAAGAAGGAGAGAAGTGAGTATTCAGAGGAAAGTACAAGAGTTCAGAGTTGAGAGAGGGCCTAGCATGTTTGGGGATGGTGAACAGTTCGCTGTTGATGGAACACAGTGTATCACGAGAAGATGAGGCTGGAAAATGTACAAACAGCCCTGGATCCCAAGCTTCAAGAAATATGCATTTTTCTCCTATGCAAAGGGAACTAAGCAGTGTCATCAATAGCGCTGTCTTTAAAGATTATTCTGGCAGCTGTGTAGACAATTAACTGGAGAGGATAGAGAAGAGAAGCTGAGGAACCAATGAGGGAAACATGGGGAGAAGAAAACTCACATTTACTGACAGCCTCCTATAAGTCAAACACCATGCTAAGCACTCTATGGCCATTATAATCTCACTTAACCTACACAATGACCCTATATATAATAATATAAATATTATAATCCCATTTTATAGAAATTAAGAGAGAAATAGAGGTTCTGAGCCGTTAGGTGACCTGTAGCTAGTGGGTAATGAAGCTGTGTTTTTTGTTTTTTTGAGACAGGGTCTCCCTCTGTCCCCCAGCCTGGAGTGTAGTAGCTGGATCACAGCTCACTGCAGCCTCCAACTCCAGGCTCAAACGATCCTCCAGCCTCAGCCTCCTGAGTAGCTGGGACTACAGGTGTGCACCATCACGACCGGCTTTTTTTAAGTTTGTAGAAACCAGTTCTATGTTGCTCAGGCTGGTCTCGAACTCGTGGCTCAAGCGATCCTTCCGCCTTGGCCTCCCAAAGTGTTGGGATTACAGACGTGACCCATCGCGCCTAGTCAGAAGCCACGTTTTTTATATAAAAGTTGTATAACCCTAAAATCACCATTTATTCTATTACAACTATAGTCCATGAAATATATAAACTAAGGTCCTGGGCTTCAGAAATCACAGTGGGGATGGGGAGCAAAACCCGAGCAATGCAGTTACACGATCGTGTATTTTTGGAGAACTTGCGAAACTAAAATAGAACCGCAAGTATTCCAGCATCCCTAACATTATACTTCCCTTTGTGTCGAGAGACCCCGAGGGGCCCCAGATAGTTCTGGGGTCCGCAGCGGCCGGCGAAACACAACGAGCGAGGTCCCGCAGCGCACGCCTGGGGAGGGGTCTTCGTGGGGATGGCGGCTCCCGGGGCCGGAGGAGCCGCCAGAGGAGGAGCCCGGGTGCCTGGGGGATGTGGGGAGAGCCCACGCGTGGCGCGAGTTTCCGCACCTGGATGAGTCCGCTGAGGACGCCGAAGAGCCAGTGTTTGCTGTAAACCGTGCTCCCTATGCAGTCTCCACCGGCCACCTCCTCCTCCTCCTGGTCGCGACCCGGGGGCGGCGGCGAGGGGTTGCGATCCATGACTTTGCCGCGTCCCGCGCTCGAAGGCCGTGCCGGAAGCTGCGGAGGAGACGACCGGCACCCTAGTGCCAGAGCGCCCGGCGCACCCGGCGGGACTCCCCCTACAGCGCCCCCTGCTGTTCGGAGCTTGGCCAGCCAGCCAAGATGGCTTGACCTCACCCACCCCATTCTACCCAGGACCCAGGCACGAATATACTCATAATTATTGTCACCCTCACTGAATCAGGGGTTCCATTTCTCCAGGAGCTCTTAGCCTGATTGAAGAAGGAAGGGTGGGGGCAGGGAGGAAGCCTCAGGAACAGATGTGAATCTCAAAGCTAGCGAACTTATTCTATTCGCCTTCTGTTCCTACAATCCTCTGATCTCTGGTCACCGTTGCCATTCCTAAAAATATCCGTGGGCGAGGCTGGATGACTTGTAAGGGATTCCAGGGATCCAAACTGATTCGTAAAGCTAAAGAGGCACCATTTGTCCTCATTGGAATGGCAGGTTTTGCAGTAGTTGCTGCATATGGATTATACAAATTGAAGAGCAGGGGAAATAGTAAAATATCGCATCACCTGATCCACATGCGTGTGGCAGTCCAGCTTTGCTGTAGGAGCAATGACTGTTGGTATGGGCTGTTCCATGTATCCGGATTTCTATGCAAAACCTAAACCTTAGAAGAAGAGATGTTGTCGTTGTCTTGTTGGAGGAGCTTGACTCATTAATGAGTCATCTCATTATTGAAGTTACATGTTTATATTGAAAATAAATTATTTGAGTAGGTTCAGATGATACTATGATATTTTGAGTTTTCACTTCCTTTCGTGTAGGCTTGATTTGCCTTGTGATCAAATTATTAGTGACTCTAGTTCACTAACTACATCATTCAGGGGAGTCAAGTTAACACACAAGAAACACGTCACCTAAATGAACTTGATGGTGTTAAAATGTTCAAATTCTTAAACTGTTAAGATGAAATTAATACTAAAGAAGATAGCAGGCCAGTCCCAAAGTACTCCCAGTTTCCTCCTGAATCTTGCATGCTTTAAATGTTAAGAGTCCAATTTACTCCAGTTAATTTAACTTTTTTCTGTCTGTCTTGTGGACTGGCTGACTCTTTTAGAACTCTTTCAAAAAAGTGCATGAAATATAACTTGTAAAGCCTCCCACAACTGGCAGTATTGTGTGCATGTGTGTAAACCAAATCTAGAACTCTTACAACAGACCTGCATAGTATTAGTATTGATTAAATAACCATAATTGTAAACATGAGAAAACCTTCATTATGAATTTCAGTTTTGCACTTTTATAATTGCAGAATTACATTTTTGCTGCTGTTATATTAGAATAATTTTTCAGTGTCATCTTGAAACAGAAATATGTATTTTAAGCACCTATGCAAAGGTAAATGAAAAACACTTTTTAAATGATTGCATTGTTTATTTTCTCCATAAGAATCATAAACATTAAACTAAACAAATTACCTATGATGGAATTGATTTACAACTATCCACTTTGATTTAATGGAATTAAATTTATAGATGATATAACCTACTTCCAGATGAAATTTCAAAAATATCAATATAATGTCCAAACAGGAATGGAGACATGCAATTATTTAAAATAAAATAATGTCCACCTGAATATTTTAAATACTCAGTCATAACTATATTAGAAAACATAGTGAAGGTGTCCAATGTTTGCCTAGAATTACTGTGATACTTATGTCAAAGTCAAATAAAACATAGAGGTGAATCTCTAAATTTAAAGCATTTTATTTAGGAAGTAAGAATTGCAATTCACGGCATACACACAGATAAGACAGGTGGTTGTCTTTGATATATCGGGAGAACAAAGAGAAGGTTGGGGATTTTATAAAAAGGAGAAGTGTTGCACATTGTTTTGAAAGAAATTTTATTGGTTTTAGTAAGGTTTGGGGGAGCTTGCAAGCTAGGATTGGTGAGAGATGGCAGCAGGCAAAATTAGTCTTAGAGGCACAGTAGGTTGTTTCAGCAGCTGTTAGATAAAACTGGTCTCCGTTTACAAGAGGCAGTTTCAGCAGCCAGGCTTGCAGAGAGTTACCTTTTTGGAGACAGAGGGTCACCCTATGTTGCTCAGGCTGTTCTCCAGCTCCTGATCTCAAGTGATCCTCCCACCTCAGCCTCCCAAAGCGTTAAGATTACAGGCATGAGCCACCACATCCAGCTCATTTCTTTTGTTATATACACACATATAGGTTATGTTTACCAACCATCATATTGATGTAAGTCTGCAGTTCAATACTTGCTGGTTTATGCTATATAATTTATGCTAAAATGTGACATATACTCATGGTATATTATTCGTTTTATTCTTAAAAAATAAAAATGAGTTTTAAAAAGAAGAGGCCAGGACTGGGCGCAATGGCTCACGCCTATAATCCTAGCACTTTGGGAGGCTGAGGTGGGCTGATCACTTGAGGTCAGGAGTTCAAGACCAGCCTGGAAAACATGGAGAAACCTGGTCTCTACAAAAAAAATAAAAATTTGCCAGGTGTGGTTGCACACACCTGTATTCCCAGCTGGGAAGATGGCTTGAGCCTGGGAGGTGGATGTTGCAGTGAGCTGAAATCGCACCGCTGCACTCCAGCCTGGGCGACAGAGTGAGATCCTGTCTCAAAAAAAAAAAAAAGAAGAAGAAGAAGAAGCTAGTCTAAAATTCATTTGTAAGTTGGTGACATTGCTGAGATAACCTGCCAATGTCTTCTCAACTTTTATTTGCGTCTAATACTCACAGCTAGGCTTCGTGAGTTTTTTTTTTCCTTTTCTTTTCTCTTTGGATCTCAGGTGCACAGAATTGGATTAATCATAATCCTTAGTTATTACAGAGTCTCGTATGTCATCCGTGTGCTAATGAAACAGAATTACATTTTATAACCAGAAATCAGTTTTTTTCTTTTTTCTTTTTTTTTTTTTTTTTTTTTTTGTGTCCCCAATGTCTCTCACTTTGATCCTGAACACAAGTCAATTCATACCTTCCCTAGTTACTCAAAGGTTATTGAAAGTACTATACAGGCCAGGTACGGTCTCTCATGCCTGTAATCCCAGCATTTAGGGAGGCTGAGGTGGGAGGATCACTTGAGCCCAGGAGTTGAAGACCAACCTGGGCAACATAGTAAGACCCTGTCTCTACAAATATATATAGTTTTTAATTAGCAGGGTGTGGTGAGGAGCACCTGTAGTCGCAGCTACGCGGGAGGCTGAGGTGGGAGGGTAGCTTGGGCCCAAGAAGTTGAGACTGCAGTGAGTGGTGATCATGCCACTGCACTCCAGCCTGGGCAACAGAGCAAGACTCTATCTCAAATAACAAAACAAAACAAGAAAACAGTGTTACACAGGTAGTAATTTAAAGTCATGGGTTTGATGGCCTTTAGTTTATCTCAAAATGGTAACTAGAAAGTCCAGTTCCAAGTCATGATTTGAAGCTTCCAATTCATTTAAAATGAAAATTTCTCTCCCCTTTCCTAGTTCAGCCCACTATAGAGAGGTACTTCAGTCTGGAGGGGGGTGATGACTTTGTTTCTCTCCCCACTTTCTCCTCGCACAGATAGACAGCTGCTCTTTCTGACCTCTCCCCAATTAGCAGGGAAGGCTTGGAAGTGAGAGGAGAGGGAAAGGAAAACGCTTACTTGACTGGTGTTTTCATAATATGGTTTCATGTTCTTTGGACCCAGCAGGTGTTTAAAGCTGATTCTGTGTGTGTGTGTGTGTGTGTGTTGTGGATTCTTCACATATACCACCTGTATCCCTGGAGACGCCTCTCCACAGCTCCCTTGAGTAGTGAGGCAACCTCCTCCATCTTGCTTGTTTTTTCTCAGCTTCTTATTGCTCCCCACACATACAGATTTGATATGAGATTCATAGATTAGTAACTAGGGTAGTTCATGGAATACATTCATAGGAGGAGTGATTACATGACCTCATTTGCAAGTGTGTTTTATAAGTTCTAAACTCCAATGCAATTGCTAGTTACAGCAAATGGTTAAGAATGTTGACTCTAGCATCAAACTAGCAATGCAACTTGTGTATGTTATTTAAATTGTCTGTGCCTCAAGTTTCCTGAGCTCTAAAATAAGGATAATTAAAGTATGAGGATCCAGTGGATAACACAAGAAAGCACTTAGACCAGTGCCTGGCCCCTGGTCACTGCATCATGAATAGTAATTGTCATTCTACCACCTTTATCATGAGCACACTTTCTTTGACTGCCATTGACTAGTTTAGAGGAGCTTGAAAATCAACCAGCAGGAGGACTGCCATATTAACCACTGACTCTGACAAGGATGAACCTGGATTCTCAAGAAGGCATGAACAAAGTGCTACAGAGGCATTCATTATTACCCCAGGGTAAGGATTTAGGAGCTGACAGGTCTGATTCACTGAGAAAATGACATTTTACCCTGGCACGAACCAAGGAGTAGGCAAAGAGAAGAGAAATAGCTTTGAAAGGTATTTCTTAGTACCATGGACAGGGACTGGTTGACACTGGGTTTGGCAAATGAAGTGGGGAAAGATTCCTGGGATTATGCCTCCGTGGCAGGGAAAGAGAACACTGAGGAATCCAGATTCCTGGGGGGAAGAAAAGAAGGGACACAGCTGACTGGACAGAAAGGAGGCCTGGATATAGAGGGGCCTAGAAGAGTCCACTGTAACCAGAGATGCTTGTGCCAGCAAGACCCAGGAGAGAGGGTCCAACTTGGGAAATAAACTATGTGGAGTGTCTGAGAACACCCTTCTCCAAGAATCCAGAATTTTCTGGGATTATGAAAGGGATAGCCTCAGGCTACGTAGTGAACCTGGAGATGGTCACTGCTGGGGCCAATTCATTGTAACTCCAGGTACTTTTGCTTTTTTTATGCATTTTTATTTGATTTTTTTCTTTCCTTCTTTCTAACTTTCTTCTTCCTTTCTTCATTTTTTCCTTTCTTCTTGTCTTTCTTTTTAGAGACAGGGTCTTGCTCTGTTACCTGGGCTGGAATGCAGTAGTATGATCATAGCTCACTGCAACCTTGAGTTCCTGGGCTCAAGCTATCCTCTGGCTTCAGCTTCCCAAGCAGCTGGGATGATAGGTGCACATAACTACACCTGGCTGTTTTTTGTTTGTTTGTTTGTTTTTTGTTTTATAGAGATGGGGGTCTTCCTATGTTGCCCAGGCTGGTCTCAAACTCCTGGCTTCAAGCAATCCTCCCACCTCAACCTCCCAAAGTGTTAGGATTACAGGCATGAGTCACCATGTCCGGTCCTTATTTGCCTTTTTGAAGGCATATTATTTGTCTACAAAACCATCTGGGCCTGCTGTTTACTTTGTAAGAAAATTCAATCTCTTAAAATAATTACAGACTAATCTAGATTTTCATTTCTTCTTTAGTCAGTATTTGTAAATTGTATTTTTCTATGATTTGTTGATTTTTAATTTAGTTTTAGACTTCATTGCTGAAGTTGTTCATAGGATTCTCTTACTATCTTTCTATTTTATGAACCATATAATTATAGTCTTATAGTTGGTCCATATTATGGTCCATACAATGTGGTCCATGTTTAGATATAGTTTTCTCCCCAATTCCCACTACTGTGCATTAGTGCCTTATGTTTTAAAACATGAAACAGTGATGTTTATTGATCATCCCTATGGTACTAAACAGGCCCATGATCCCAGGAGAACTGTCATATTCTGCTTCCAGATTCCAGTAACAAACTGGATTTCACAAGCATTTATTAAGCATTTTTATGTGTTCTGTATCAAGTACTAGGGATATAGAATTCAGTAACTGTAGGTCAACAAATGTCCCTGCCCTCAGGGCTCACAGCCAGGTCTCCTGAGAGCAGAGTGAAGAGGAAACTCAGTATTTCTCAGGCAGGCCAGCAGGTCGGAAGTGATTGGGGTCTTTGCCAGTGTGGCCCCATTTGTTGGTAGCATGGCCAGCCAGCGAGTCCTCCTTATGGTCTCCTGTCAGTCTCTGGACATTCTCTCTGGCATTGCTACAGTCCAGGCAAGCAAAGAGATTAATCACCAGGCCAGTGAGCAACAGCCCACCTTCCCATTCTCCCTGTTCCAAGGGAAGACTCTGGGAGAAGCCCAGAAAGGCCAAGGAAGTGGTGGTGAAAACACTGACCCTGCCTGGACACCGCCCCACTCAGCCAGGCTGGGCTCCCCTAGGCTGGATGAACAGCACCCAGAGAGGGAGGGTGAGGAATCACTCACTCCTACCATCACTCAGACCCTTGCACTAAGCACAGAGGCAAACAGAGAGCAAGAAGAGGAGGGTCTGCAGCCTCTAACTTATCTACAAGGAGCTTGCCTCTCTCCTGACTGTCCAAGGCAGGCAAGCTCTGCTCACCCATCCCCGGCAACATCAGGAATGTGCATTACTTGATCACTTCTGCAGCCCAGACACCCCCAGGCCCCCTTTGTACAGCATCGTAGTTCCCCCAAGCATGGAAGTATTTGTCTGAATTTTTGTAATTGGCTTCTTTCATGTCAGAGTAGGCTTTCCACATGTCCGGAGACCCTGGAAAGGAAAGAAAATGATCAAAACAATTATGTCTGGGAAAATAGAGGAATGAGCAGTTTTCTTCTCACTAATTTCTTCCCGAAGATTTCAGCCTTTAACAAAGCCCTCCGAAATTATACTGGCTTGAAATAAATATTCTTCTACTTTTCACTTCCCTGGGTTAATGTAATGAGAATTGTACTTGGTGTAAGTTTAATTCTGTTTGATTCCATTCAAAGTTCTGTTATTACTTTTTTAAAAACCATGTGTGATACACCTAAAGAAGAGATGAAATGGGCCTTAAGGGATGTTTCATTGTACAATGAACTTCTTCCTGGGAGGACCCAGGGAACCCTTAGACCAAGGTGTGAGAACACAGGGGATTGTGAGGGAGGCTGCAGACATACGGCACTCCTAATCTAGTCAATGGGAGAAATTCATGCCTGTAGTTAGAGTGAGGACTACTTGGTCCTGAGTACATCTGAATGTCCAGGCTATGTTTAGAAACTGACATCTGTCAAAATTCAGTCAACAAGTGATAACGGTGAGTTATTTAAGAAAGCTTTATACAACTGGGTAATCAAATTCAGAAAAAGGACAACTGACCCACTAGTTCAGAACCTCAGTGTCCTCCCCAGTGAAATGGAGGAGTATTGCCTGCCTCAGAGTGATTATGCAGAAGAACAGAGAAAATGCATGTATGATGCCTAAAACATTGTAGGTGGTCAATATATTATCATTTCACTTCTCTGGTCCTTAGGAAAGGTGGCATAAGAATAAAGAAGGGCTAAACTAAGATCAGGAGCAGGGAGTTATGGACCAAAGGGATCTGATCAAGCTAGAATTAAGTGACGAATAGTTTTTAAAAAATTAACTGATTATGGAAAAGGGGGAACTCAAATGTAGAGTTACAATCATGACTTATATAATTTCTCTATGAGATAATTCATCTTCATTTTATGCATTTATTATTCCTAGTGTCAAATTGATTGCTTTTATTCAGAGTTTATAACATTTTACTCGACTCATTCTTCTGAGTTACTAACTTAAATGGCTCCTTGATGTTCTGGTTGGCTTAATAAGTACTTCAAAAATTCCTGGCACATTTTATCACTTTGGGCAGCAAAACAAGAGGTAGTGGTTCTCAGCCCTTACTGTGTATAAAAATCTACTGAGGTGCTTGGTAAAGGCAAGATTTCTAGGCTCTATCCCAAGAGACTATGGCTGCTAGGGGTGGGGGGGTAGGGTATGGATCCAGGAATCTTCATTTCATTTCACAAAGCATCTCAGACGCCAGGTGAGTCTCAGGCAAGTGGTCCCAGAACAACCCTTTGAAAAATATTAACCTAAGGAATGAAAGATATTTGTAAGTGAGTGTGTGAACATGTAAATAGGATTAAAAGCAAATCCTTAAAACCATTTTTCAGAGGCTCAGAAAAATAATAATACCTGAAATTTAAAATACTGCATTCTGAAAACAAAATTTTGCCACTTTATTATGGCTAGTGGGGTATATTTCTCTCTCTCTCTCTCTCTCTCTCTCTCTCTCTCTCTCTCTCGATGGAGTCTTGCTCTGTCTCCTAGGCTGGAGTGCAGTGGTGTGATCTCGGCTCACTGCAACCTCCACCTCCCGAGTTCAAACAATTCTTCTCCCTCAGCCTCCCGAGTAGCTGGGATTATAGACGCATGCCACCACACCCGGCTAATTTTTGTATTTTTAGTAGAGACAGGGTTTCGCCATGTTTGCCAGCCTGGTCTCGAACTCTTGACCTCAGGTGATCTGCCCACCTCGGCCTCCCAAAGTGCTGGGATTACAGGTGTGAGCCACTGTGCCCAGCCTTGGGTTATCTTTCTCTTGCTAGCAGTTTTCTGGCCACGTATAAGCCCCAACAGAACCACCATCAAGGTAATTCACTGTATCTTTTACTGGGATAAGTGGAGCTAGACTTATCTTCCAAAGGCATCACATCCTATTTGCCATTTCTTAGATAGAGGATGAGCTATGTGTTTACAAATGCAGAACTCTTGTTTTGAAAGCAGCAGAGCACCATGATTAAGAGCAAGGTCTGCAGAGCAAGACTGCCTGGGTTAAATTCTGCTCTGCTTTGGAACTTCACTTGGTATCTTGGGTTGCGTGTGTGTGTGTGTGTGTGTGTGGGTGTGAGCGTGTGTGTGTGTGTGAGCTTCTCTGTTAAGGGTTTACTTGGATCATAGGACTAAATGATGGAAACCAATTCATTAGTACAATTAAAACAGTGCCTAGTACGTATTAAAATCTCAGCTAAGCTTGGTTGTTTTTATGGGGACTGTTGGCTCCATTCTGCTTCCCCGTGGACTCGCCTCACACGATTCACACGATCGCCTCACACGATCAAAGCAGGTTTGATCTACCTGCTTCCTGGCTTCCCAGGAGACATAGACAGGAGCTGTCCCAGATTCCCCACTAGGGCGCAGTAGAGCCCCACCGATATTATGAGAACGTGCACCCCTGAACTCCGCATCTCTCTCACGCTCCTGCTGAAAAGAGGCAGCTCACACCTTATGCGGCCCCAGGCTGGGGGATCCTCATAGAAGAGTGTCAAAGCTGGCCATAAAAGCATGAGAAATCACGCTTATGAAAAACCATGCCCCTTCTCTATCCATCTGTGGCATCACTAGCACCTTTGCCCAGTGGGGATGTGGCCTCTGCTCAGCTGAATTCTGGGGGCAGCCAGAAGCAGCCTCCTGCTCCCTATCCTGTGGACCTTACCTTGGCCAGCTTCCTTGAGGAATGTTAACCATCGTTGGCTGCTGACACCCAGTACCAGGGAGCAGAAAATGATGCCAATGGAGAGCTTCATCCTGCTGCAGGGCCAAGAAAACACAACCAAGGATAATACACATTCTGTTTCAAGTTTTTATTTTTTGTAATATTGGCCCATTCTTTCATTCCAAGAAAAAAAACCCACTCGGTTTTACACACACACACAGACACACACACACAGACACACAGACACACAGACACACACACACACAGGTGTATGTGTATAGATAAAAGATAGAAGGTCAGAGGGTCTAGGGCTCCATTTCCATTTGTCTCACTGGAATCCCAGTGTCTGACAGAAAAGGAGCAGTGACCCAGGATAAAGCAAATCAGGCACAAGTTACACCATGTTTGAGAATCATTATTTTAGATTTAGAGCCTGCCAAAATGAGGGATTATGCCTCTTTCTGGGTTCTGAGCATATTTTAGGCACAGTAAGATGAAAGTTATAGGGCAGATAGCTGTCAGAGGGCTTCACTGTCCCTTTGGTTCTTATCTAAGGCAATGCTAAGCAACATTTGGATATTCCCTACACAACTTCCATTCCATGGAAAAGGTGAGGTTCCCTGTGGTCAGTGTAGTATCTGAGCTGGCATGGCTCACTTTGTCCCAGGAGTAGACAGTAGAAGAGTAGGGGGAGTTGTCAACCATCCACAGCCACTGGTCACATTGTACTTGGCGGAGCTGCTTCATAAAGCAAGGCATGTGATGTCCAGACCTCCTTTTTCCTACTCTTCTTCAGGCAGAAATTGCAGGCCAATGATCATACCCTGTCACAATTATTTTACTCCCTTTGGGACCATTCAATGCTGGAAATCTACTTTCTCGTTTCATTCAAATCATTCTCTTCTTTCATAGAAGTTGATATGGTTTCGATCTGTGTCCTCATCCAAATGTCATGTTCAATTGTAATTCCCAACATTGGGAGTGGAGCCTAGAGGGAGGTGATTGAATCATGGAGGCTGTTTCTCATGAAAGGTTTGACAGCATCCCCCTTGGTACTGTCGTCGTGATAGTGAGTGAGTTCTCTTGAGATCTGATTATTTAAAAGTGTGCAGTACCTCCCCCCTTACTCTCTTTTGCTCTTGCTCCTGCCATGTGAGATGCCTCACTCCCCCTCTACCTTCTGCCATATTGAAAGTTTCCTGAGGCTTCCCCAGGAGCAGAAGCCAGTGTGCTTCCTGTACAGCCTAAAGAACCATGAACCAATATAACCTCTTTTCTTTATAAAGTACCCAGTTTGAGTCATTTCTTTATGGCAGTATGAGAACAGACTAATGCAGAATTATTAGAAAGCAAGTGGGGTGGGGACAGTGGCTCATGCTTGTAATACCAGCACTTTGGAAGGCTGAGGCAGAAGGATCACTCGAGGCCAGGAACTCAAAACCAGCTTGGGAAACACAGCAAGACCTCATCTCCACTATATGTGTGTGCGTATATATTTTTAATTAGCTGGGTGTGGTAGCATGCACCTGTGGTCCCAGCTGCTCAGGAGGCTGAGGCAGGAGGACTGCTTGAGCCCGGGAGTTGGAGGCTATGGTGAGCCATGATCACGCCACTGCACTCTAGCCTGGGCGACAGAGTGACACACTGACTCGTAGGAAAAAGAGCAAGAAAGCGAGTACGATTTCTAGATACCAAGAGGAACTCCTCACAGGGACTTTGACAAGCCTTGCCTGTTCTCTTCCTTTGTTACTTAATGTATTCTGCCTTCCGGGAAGGTACACACAGTTTCTTATGGTGCGAAGCTGAGAATAATAGACAATAGCGGCAGTCAGTTCTTTTCACTTGTTTCTCCTGAAAAAGAAAGATTTCCTGTCATCATGATATCAGAGTCCCCAGGCCTTAAAGGGATTTTCCAACAGTCTCTTATAAGTGACTACGTGTCCTGGTTTGCATGCGATCAGTGTCGATTGTCCAAGCTTAATAGTGGCACATCTTTTCATTGTCTACGATGGCCTGGGTTGAAGAGTAAATTAAATGGTAGCACTACTCTAATAACCTTGTGCGACCAGGCTGATTGAGAGGCCCAAGAGACCTCCATTCTTTTATGTTACAATTAATTTAACTGGACGAGGAGAATACCAAGGCTTAATTTTATTAAGAATTAGAAAAACAAAAATCAGAAAAGTCCAAAAGTCCACAGGTATCATGACTACGAATGACATCTCAGACCTAAGCCCCAGTCTTAGAAGACCAGGAGGAAGGATTTTATATTCCCTAAATACAAAATGAAGAAAATAATGATACAAAATCACTACCCTAAAAAAATTCAAGTTTAATGAATCCTAGTTATCTGAATAGTAGATATAGGAAGGATGCCGAAAAATACGACTAGAGTTGTTGTGAGGATTAAATGATTAATGCTGACAGGGGTTTGGATTAATTGTGGGCGTGTGTAAAGAATGTAATGAATTTTAGAGCTTCCACCTTAAGCAAGGAAACGCATAATAATTTATATTTTCCAGGAGACACAAATATTAATTACAATATTATTACCAAGGCAACCTATTATTAAGACATTAGTAAGTAAGATTACCAGTTAGAACTACAGTTATAAGGACCAAGGTTTATTTTCACATAGTGACAGAGACGTTTGAACCAGAGCGACTCTATTTGGCATGAGCGCTAGGAAAATGAGGCTGAGATTGCTAGGCTCCATTCTCAGAAAGTTAGGCCTTCCTAACCTATAGATGTTTACAGTTACAGGAACAAATTCATAATGTTTACTAAACAGACCCAGACTTGGGAATGTACAGATATCCCAATATCTGGAGAACAAAGACATTCCTAATTTTGCTTTAAAGATAATAATATTGGCCGCGTGTGGTGGCTCATGCCTATACTCCCAGCACTTTCGAAGGCCGAGGTAGGTGGATCACGAGGTCAGGAGTTTGAGGGCAGCCTGGGCAAAATGGTGAAACCCCATCTCTACTAAAAATACAAAAAACAAAATTAGCTGAGCATGGTGGCACGCACCTGTAGTCCGAGCTACTCAGGAGGCTGAGGCAGGAGAATTGCTTGAACCCGGGAGGTGGAGGTTGCAGTGAGCCATGATTGAGCCACTGCACTCCAGCCTGGGCAACAGAGTGAGACTCCATCTCAAAAAAAAAAAAAAAAAAAAAAGATAATGATATTGATTCTTGCAAAATATAGTAATTAAGAAAACAGGGCTGGGCCCGGTGGCTCAAGCCTGTAATCCCAGCACTTTGGGAGTCGACTTTGGTGGATCACCTGAGGTCAGGAGTTCAAGACCAACCTGCCCAACATGGCGAAACCCTGTCTTTACTAAAAATACAAAAATTAGCTGTGCGTGGTAGTGGGCACCTGTAACCCGAGCTGCTTGGGAGGCTGAGGCAGGAGAATCACTTGAACTTGGTGGGCAGTGGTTGCAGTGAGCCAAGATTGTGCCACTTCACTACCGCCTAGGCAATAAAGCGAGACTTCATCAAAAAAAAAAAAAAAAAAAAAAAGAAAGAAAAAAAGAAAAAAGAAAAAAAGAAAAAGAAAGAGAAAAGAAATCTGTTATTACAAACCCTTGTAGCAGAACACATCTCCCCATATATATAAGCAATTGTACCTAGGGTGGACACGTTCCTCTTCTGACTTTCAGGAACATTCTACTCTGTCTATGGAGTAGCTGTCCTTTTGCCTCTTTACTTTCTTAATAAACGTGCTTTTACTTTGCACTGTGGACTCACCCTGAATTCTTTCTTGTGCGAGATCCAAGAATCCTCTCTTGGGGGTCTGGGTCTTGAGCCCTGTCCTGTAACAATAGGACATACAATCATCTTTGAAGTCTGGGTGAAAGACTTGAAGGAAAAATCTTTCAAGATTTTTTTTTTGTTAGAAATAACTGTTGCAAGGATATGTTTATGATGCAAAAAACAAAACAAAACAAAACTGCATTGCTTGCATGCAAAAATAATATGCATTGCTTGCAGCTGCAAGAGATAACATTCCTTCAAACCTTGCTGAGACTTTTTAAAAATTATTATACTTTAAGTTCTAGGGTACATGTGCACAATATGGAGATTTGTTACATATGTGTACATGTGCCATGCTGGTTTGCTGCACCCATTAACTTGTCATTTACATTAGGTATTTCTCCTAATGCTATCCCTCCCACAACAGGCCCCGGGGTGGGATGTTCCCCTTCCTGTATCCAACTGTTCTCATTGTTCAATTCCCACCTATGAGTGAGAACATGCAATGTTTGGTTTTCTGTCCTTGTGATAGTTTGCTCAGAATGATGGTTTCCAGCTGCATCCAAGTCCCTGCAAAGGACATGAACTCATCCTTTTTTTATGGCTGCATAGTATTCCATGGTGTATATGTGCCACATTTTCTTAATCCAGTCTATCATTGATGGACATTTGAGTTGGTTCCAAGTCTTTGCTATTGTGAATAGTGCCACAATAAACATACATGTGCATGTGTCTTTTTAGTAGCATGATTTATAATCCTTTGGGTATATGCCCAGTAATGGGATGGCTGGATCAAATGGTATTTCTAGTTCTAGATCCTTGAGGAATCACCACACTGTCTTCCACATGGTTGAACTAGTTTACAATCCCACCAACAGTGTAAAAGTGTTCCTATTTCTCCACATCCTCTCCAGCATCTGTTGTTTCCTGACTTTTCAATGATTGCCATTCTAACTGGTGTGAGATGGTATCTCATTGTGGGTTTGATTTGCATTTCTCAGATGACCAGTGATGATGAGCATTTTTTCATGTGTCTATTGGTTGCATAAATGTCTTCTTTTGAGAAGTGTCTGTTCATATCCTTTGCCCACTTTTTGATGGGGTTGTTTGGTTTTTTTCTTGTAAATTTGTTTAAGTTCTTTCTAGATTCTGGATATTAGTCCTTTGTCAGATGGGTAGACTGCAAAGATTTTCTCCCATTCTGTAGGTTGCCTGTTCACTCTGATGGTCATTTCTTTTGCTGTGCAGAAGCTCTTTAGTTTAGTTAGATCCCATTTATCTATTTTGGCTTTTGTTGCCATTGCTTTTGGTGTTTTAGTCATGAAGTCCTTGCCCATGCCTATGTCCTGAATGGTATTGCCTAGGTTTTCTTCTAGGGTTTTTATGGTTTTAGGTCTAACATTTAGGTCTTTAATCCATCTTGAATTAATTTTTGTATAAGGTGTAAGGAAAGGATTCAGTTTCAGCTTTCTACATATGGTTAGCCAGTTTTCCCAGCAACATTTATTAAGTAGAGAATCCTTTCCCCATTTCTTCTGTCAGGTTTGTCAAAGATCAGATGGTTGTAGATGTGTTGTGTTATTCCTGAGGCCTCTGTTCTGTTCAATTGGTCTATATCTCTGTTTTGGTACCAGTACCATGCTGGTTTGGTTACTGTAGCCTTGTAGTATAGTTTGAAGTCAGGTAGAGTGATGCCTCCAGCTTTGTTCTTTTGGCTTAGGATTGTCTTGGCAATGGGGGCTCTTTTTTTGGTTCCATATGAACTTTAAAGTAGTTTTTTCCAATTCTGTGAAGGAAGTCATTGGTATCTTGATGGGGATGGCATTGAATCTATAAATTACCTTGGGCAGTATGGCCATTTTTATGATGTTGATCCTTCCTAACTATGAGCATGGAATGTTCTTCCATTTGTTTGTGTCCTCTTTTATTTCGTTGAGCAGTGGTTTGTAGTTCTCCTTGAAGAGGTCCTTCACATGCCTGTAAGTTGGATTCCTAGGTATTTTATTCTCTTTGTAGCAATTGTGAATGGGAGTTTACTCATGATTTGGCTCTCTGTTTATCTGTTATTGTTGTATAATGATTTGGCTCTCTGTTTATCTGTTATTGTTGTATAGGAATGCTTGTGATTTTTGCACATTGATTTTGTATCCTGAGACTTTGCTGAAGTTGCTTATCAGCTTAAGGAGATTTTGGGCTGAGATGATGGGGTTTTCTAAATATACAAGCATGTCATCTGCAAACAGGGACAATTTGACTTCCTCTTTTCCTAACTGAATACTCTTTATTTCTTTCTCTTGCCTGATTGCCCTAACCAGAACTTCCAACACTATGTTGAATAGGAGTGGTGAGAGAGGGCATTCCTGTCTTGTACCAGTTTTCAAAGGGAATGCTTCCAGTTTTTCTCGTTCAGTATGATATTGGCTGTGGGTTTGTCATAAATAGCTCTTATTATTTTGAGATGCATTCCATCAATACCTAGTTGATTGAGAGGTTTTAGCATGAAGGGCTGTTGAATTTTGTCAAAGGCCTTTTCTGCATCTATTGAGATAATCATGTGGTTTTTGTCTTTGGTTCTGTTTATATGCTGGATAACATTTATTGATTTGCATACGTTCAACCAGCCTTGCATCCCAGGGATGAAACCGACTTGATCGTGGTGGATAAGGTTTTGATGTGCTGCTGGATTCGGTTTGCCAGTATTTTATTGAGGATTTTTGCATCGATGTTCATCAGGGATACTGGTCTAAAATTCTCTTTTTTTGTGTCTCTGCCAGGCTTTGGTATCAGGATGATGCTGGCCTCATAAAGTGAATTAGGGAGGATTCCCTATTTTTCTATTGATTGGAATAGTTTCAGAAGGAATGGTACCAGCTTCTCTTTGTACCTCTGGTAGAATTCAGCTGTGAATCCGTCTGGTCCTGGACTTTTTTTGGTTGGTAGGCTGTTAATTATTGCCTCAATTTCAGAGCCTGTTATTGGTCTATTCAGAGATTCAACTTCTTCCTGGTTTAGTCTTGAGAGGGTGTATGTATGTATGTATGTATGTATGTATTTGTGGTGCAATCTCGGCTCACTGCAACCTCCGCCTCCCAGGTTCAAGTGATTCTGCTACCGCTGAGACTTCTTTCACAAGCAGTTAGGGGACCTGTAGTTTTTTAAAGGTAAGCCCTGGAATTCCACTGGGTAGCACTTAGAAAAAGAGATCAATTTGAGAAGCTCAAAACTTGCCACAAGGAAAAGAAAAAAACCAGAGTACAATTATTAACAGATGGAATACTGAGTATATAAACTTTTGCATCTAAATTCCTCGTTTTGTTATAAACAACACTTTAGCAGAATTTCTCTCTGCATGAGCTCCTTTTTCTCTTACTCTTAAGATTTCTCTTTTCAGTATGAACCATTCATTTGATAACCAGATGAGAATGTTTGTGGACATCTTTTAAACCTGCAATTCATGTGCTAAAACTATTGGCTCCGCACCACAGTGGCTTATGCCTGTAATCCCAGCACTTTGGGAGGCTGAGGTGGGAAGACTGCTTGAGCTCAAGAGTTCGAGACCATCCTAAGCAACATGGAGAATCCCTGCCTCTACCAAAAATACAAAAATTAGCCAGGTATGGTGGTGCATGCCGGTACTCCCAGCTACTTGGGAGGCTGAGGTGAGAGGATCACTTGAGCCCAGGAGGTGAAGTCTGCAGTGAGCCGTGATCATGCCACTACATTCCAGCCTGAGTGACAGAGTAAGACCCTGTCTCAAAAATAAAATAAAATAAAATAAAATTTTATTAAACCTGACATGGTGGCATGCACCTATAGTTCCAGCTACTCTGGAGGTTGAGGTGGGAGATGGCTTGATCTCTGGAGTTCAAGACCAGCCTGAACAACATAGCAAGATCCCATCTCAAAATGAATAAATGAATAGAATAAAATGATATGTCAAGGCATGGTGGCTCACGTCTGTAATCCCAGGAATTTGAGAGGCCAAGGTGGGCGAATCACCTGAGGTCAGGAGTTTGAGACCAGCCTGGCCAACATGGTGAAACCCCATCTCTACCAAAAATACAAAAATTATTTGGACGTAGCAGCGCGCACCTGTAATCCCAGCTACTTGGGAGGCTGAGGCAGGAGAATCGCCTGAACCCGGGAGGCGGAGGTTGCAGTGAGTTGAGATCATGCCACTGCACTCCAGACTGGGCAACAGTGAGAGACTCCATCTCAAAAATAAACAGAAAAATAAATTAAATGATATGAGGTTTAAAAATTATTATATCCAGCATCATTAAAATGCCTTTTTTTTTTTTTTTTTTTTTGAGACGGAGTCTCGCTCTGTCGCCCAGGCTGGAGTGCAGTGGCCGGATCTCAGCTCACAGCAAGCTCCGCCTCCCGGGTTCACGCCATTCTCCTGCCTCAGCCTCCCAAGTAGCTGGGACCACAGATGCCCGCCACCTCGCCCGGCTAGTTTTTTGTATTTTTTTTTTAGTAGAGATGGGGTTTCACCATGTTAGCCAGGATGGTCTCGATCTCCTGACCTCGTGATCCACCCGTCTCAGCCTCCCAAAGTGCTGGGATTACAGGCTTGAGCCACCGCGCCCGGCCTAAAATGCCTTTTTAAAAATTTAAGTCAGGAAAACCTTAGCTAAAAGAGTATGTTAGGGCTGGGCACAGTGGCTCATACCTATAATTCCAACACTTTGGGAGGCTGAGGCAGGCCAATCACATGAGGTCAGGAGTTCAAGACCAGCCTGGCAACAAGGTGGAACAACATCTCTACTAAAAACACAAAAATTAGCCGGGCATGGTGGTGCACATCTGTAATCCCAGCTGCTCAGGTGGCAGAGGCACGAGAAACGCTTGAACCTGGGAGGCAGAGATTGCAGTGAGCCAAGATCTCGCCACTTCACTCCAGCACTGGAGACGGAGCAAGACCCTGTCTCAAAAAAAAAAAAAAAAAAAAGAAAAAAGAAAAAAGAAAAAAAAAGTGTGTTAGTATTGTAGATAAAATCATCCCCCCAACTTCACACCAATTCCAAAGATGTTCATGTCCTAATTTTTGGAACCTGAGAATATATTATCTTGCATTGTAGAAAAAAATTTCAACACTATGAAATTTTTGAGACTATACATCATCTCAACTACCTTTTGAGACTATACATTATCCAACTACTGTCAATTTGATGGCCAAGTCGTTGGAAGAAGTATACATGTTTCTTCTTGTCAAATCAAGACAGAGAATGGGGCATGACTTCACTAATGACATCGGTGTCAAACACACACGCCAACTAAAAAAATCAACAAATTATTTCGAAATTATAAGAATATTTGAGGAATAATTTGTGCTACAACCATACCTTTTGATAAGCAGTTTTATATTTATGTGTTCATATGGTGGATCAGTAGTCTAACTTGTAAATTTAATATGTTCACCTTTAGTATATTAATTTGTATTACTTTACTAGTTAAAATTTTTGAACTCTCATCCCCCTGTGAGCTCTCCAAGCAATCCAAGAAATAGAAATGACCAACACTGCCGAAGCTCCTTATGCTCCTCTCTCTGGCTGCATGCTCCTGCCTGCTTTTTCTCCAGGGTAACCCCCATCCTAAACTTTGTTCTTATTCCCTTGCTTTGTTAAAATTGTTTTTGTCACATGTGTTTATTCATAAACAATATTTTTACAAAACAATCAATGGGCTCATGGTCTGATGCATATAGAAGCCAACAGCATGGCACTGGCTTTTGAGAAAAGAAAAGCTTCACTGCAAGTTGACTGGCAAGGAGATGGGAGGAAATACTCAAATCTGTCTTCTTGAGCTGGGGGCTGGGTCAGGTTTTATAAGCATAGGGTAATGAGACATGATCTGATTGGATCTTCCAATGAGATGATGCTGATAGACATGATCTGACTGGATCTTGCCATGGGTGATACCAGGGCTCAATCTGATTGGATCCTCAATTCTGACATGTATTGTCTGCTTCTTAATTCAGTTCCCATTCCTCAGTCTGAGGACTTAGGTTTCATCCATGGCTGTACCCTTAGTTTTTCTGGGTATGCTTATCTGGGGGTCCATAGCAACTGAAAGACAACTCACAACTTTGTTAGATAAAAGTTGAACCAGACTGATCTGCTGCAGTTACAGTACTATTTAGGTTTTTGCCTGTTTTTGAACTTCCTGTAAACAGAATTATATTATACAGATTCTCTGGTCACTGACTTATTTTGATGAACAATATGTTCTTTAGACATAAGCATGTTGATGTCTGTTATAGTAGTTCTACATTTTCAATGCTACATAGTATTCCTAAATATGACTAGACCACAACTTGTTCCAATATTTGGGTTGATTCTGTTTTTGCTACTAAGAACAATGGTGTTTTAAACTGTCCTACACATGTGTCCTGGTACAAGAGTTTCTATGGGTACAGACCCAGGAATGGAATAGAATATGATTGTGTTGAACCAAAGTTAGTAATGCCAGATTGTTTTTCCAAAGTGATTGTACTAATTTATATCCCCACCAGCAATGGATAAATGGCATCCTCACTCCGTATTCTAAGCCATACTTGTTTTTTATGTCCAATTGGTTAGTGGCAAGTAGTATTGAAACTACCTTTCCAGAATTATAACAGTGAGAAAATTATGATAGTGAACGAGATCTGATCTAATCAAGCCCCATCTTGCCTTTAACCTCCAAACTGTCCTTAATCATTCCTAGGCTTAGGCCAAACTAACTTTGGGAGACATTTAGTTTATAGTTTAATCAATACTAGCACTTCCTCCAAACTAAATTGCCTTTATAAAGCTAATAGAAAACCACCATGTTAGGAGGATGAGAGGAGCCTGAATTCTGCTAAGGCATAGACATACATGATTACCAGCCATTATTCCAGAAGCCACAAGATTTGCAACTTCCCCAATTACTCCTGAAGATAACACCACTATTCTACAACCTAAGATTGGCTTTTGAGATGTCTTTTCAGGTTTTTGCATTTCAGGTGATGATGACTCTACCAGGACTGGCCAACCAGTCCTGTGATCCCACCCAGAAGAACACTTTCCCACATCTCCATTCCTTTGCCCACCAAACTATTCTTGAAAAGCCCTAGCCTCCCAATTTTTAGGGAGATTGATTTGTGTAATAACACTGTCTCCCATGTGGTGTGGCTGGCCTCATGTCAATTAAACTTTCCTTTTCTTTCTTTTTTTCTTTCTTTCTTTTTTTTTTTAAACAGAGTCACTCTCTGTCACCCAGGCTGGAGTGCAGTGGTGAGAATATGGCTCACTGCAGCCTTGACCTTCCAGGCTCAAGCAATTCTCCCACCTTGGCCTACTGAGTAGCTGGAACCACAGGCATGCACCACCACGTGCAGCTAGTTTTTGTATTTTTTGTAGAAACGAGGTTTTGCCATGTTGGCCAGGCTGGTCTCGAACTCCTGACCTCAAGTCATCTGCCTGCCTTGGCCTCCCAAAGTGCTGGGATTACAGGCATGACCCACCATGCCCAGCCTTCAACTCTTTGTTTATTACAATGCCCCGGTCTCCATGAATTGGTTTGTGCGATGAGCAGGGAGAACCCGTCTGTCAGTTGCAGTATCACATTATAGTTTACATTTGTATTTTCTTGATTATTACTTAGATTGATCATTTCTATACATTTATGAGCCATTTGTGCTTCCTCTTCTGTTAAATTTCTACTTATTCCTTTTGCCCTTTTTAAAAAAGCTGATGTTTAGGAGTTTTGTTTGTTTTTGAGACAGGGTCTCACTCTGTCATCCAAGCTGGAGTGCAGTGGTAAACATGGCTCGCTGCAGCCTCAAACTGCTAGGCTCAAGTGATCCTCCTGCCTCAGTCTCTTATGTAGCTGGGGCCACAAGTGCATGCCACCGTGCCTGGCTAATTTTTTTTATTTTTATTTTTTTGAGTCTTACTTTGTTGCCCAGGCTGGTCTCAAACTCCTAGGCTCAAGCAATCCTCCCATCTCATCCTCTCAAAGTGCTTGGATTGCAAGTGTGAGCCACCGTGTCCAGCCAGTTCTTCATATATTTTATTATGTGTGTTGCAAATACCCCAGTTTGTGGCTTTTATTTTTCACACTATTGTCAATCATTTTGTTAATGGAAGTTGTGGGGATAGGAGTGACTATATTTTAGATGCTAAGCCACCATGTGACTCCTGACTAGCCTCGAGTCCAGGGATGCCTCCGAGATGTCTAGTTAATATGTTATTGTTTATGTAGAAACACCTATTCACTGTAAGTTTTGCCTTTCCTCCCAAACAACCCTGATGTTGTTGCACACACTGGCTGTGAAGCCTGTAAGCACCTACACATTTGTTCCAGAGCACATTTACGTCTTCCCCCAGATGTAAGCTCTGTGTCTGGGGAATTGCAATGAGGAAATATACCTGTTTTGTGGCAGTCCAAGACTATGTGGCAGCCCATACATTCCCCACATAAAGTGTCTTTTACCAACAAACTGGATTTTTCTGCCTCATTCATTGATGTCTTGGCTCCTTCTGTGTTTGGGAGCCACTTTGCAAATACGGCCGTTTCACAGGTCAGAAATAAATATGTTTGATTTTATATTTAACAAACTCATAATTCAATAAAATTATAATTTATAGCCAAACACTAATTCTTTTTAGTGCTTTTTTTCTCTTTTTTAAAAATCAATTTTTAGAATAATGGGTTGTAATCCTGTAAGCAGATAGGGAAGGTCTCCAGGGACTATCATGTTGTTAGTGGACCAGTTCAGGTTCTTGACTTCACCACACAAGAGAATTTGAGAGCAAGTCCAAAGTAAGAGTAGGCAAAGAAGTTTATTAGAAAGCAAAATGTACTCTAAGAGGCAGAGTGGGCTGCTCAAAGCTAGAGACAGCAGCTAGTGCCTCAAGAGGAACTTGTTTTATGGGACTTGTATATACATACTCATAAAATACTGGTGAGGGGTAGGCACGCCTCTAATCCCAGCACTTTGGGAAGCTGAAGTGGGTGGATTACCTGAGGTCAGGAGTTCAAGACCATCCTGGCCAACATGGTGAAACCCTGTCTCTACTAAAAATACAAAAATTAGCCAGATATGGTGGCACAAGCCTGTAGTCTCAGTTACTCAGGAAGCTGAGGCAAGAGAATCACTTGAAGCCAGGAGGCAGAGGTTGAAGTGAGCTGAGATCATGCCACTGCACTCCAGCTTGGGCAACAGAGTGAGACTCCGTATCAAAAATTTAAAAAGTAAAAAGTAAAAAAATAAAATACTGGTGAGTGCAAGTATGCAGAGGTGGACCTGTGGTTGGTGTATGTGCTCAGCATCTACATGCTTTAACATGGACTGCACGTATCATTAGCATATAAAATCTCAACCTAGGGACATGAACAGACACTTTTCAAAAGAAGATATATATGTGAACAACAAGCACATGAAAAAATGCTCAGCATCACTGATCATTAAAGAAACGCACATCAAAACCACAATGAGATATCATCTCACCCAAGTCAGAATGGCTATTATTAAAGCATCAAACAACAACAGGTGCTGGTGAGGTTGTGGGGAAAAGAGAACACTTACACACTGTTGGCGAGAATGTAAATTAGTTCAGCTATTGTGGAAAGCAGTTTAGTGATTTCTTAAAGAACTCAAAGCAGAATTACCATGCGACCCAGGAATCCCATTATTAGGTACATACCCAAAGGAATACAAATCATTCCACCATAAAGACACATGCATGCATATGTTCATCACAGCACTATTCACAATAGCAAAGACGTAATGTCCATCGGCAGTAGACTGGATAAAGAATCAACCTATATGTCCATCAGTGGTAGACTGGATAAAGAAAATGTGGTACATATACACAATGTAATACTATACAGTCATAAAAAAAATCTTGTGATCATATCCTTTGCAGCAACACAGATGAAGCTGGAGGCCATTATCCTGAGCAAACTAACACCAGAGCAGAAAAGCAAATACCATGTGTTCTCACTTATAAGTGGGATCTAAACACCAGGTACAAATGGACACAAACAAGGGAACAACAAACACCAGGGCTTACTTATGGATGGAGAAGGTAGGAGGGTGAGGATCAAAAAACTTTCTATCAGTCACTATACTTATTACCTAGGCGATGAAATAATTTGTACACCAAGCCTCTGTAACATGCAATTTACATATATAACAAATCTTCACATGTTTCCCTGAACCTAAAAGTTAAAAAAAATAGGCCAGGCACAGTGGCTCACACCTGCAATCTTAACACTTTGGAGGCTGAGGTGAGCGATCCTCACCTCAGGATCACCTGAGGTCAGGAGTTCAAGACCAACCTGGACAACATGGTGAAACCTTGTCTCTACTAAAAATACAAAAACTAGCTGGGTGTGGTGGCAGGTGACTGTAATCCCAGCTACTTGGGAGGCTGAGACAGAATTGCTAGACCCCAGGAGGCAGAAGTTGCAGTGAGCCAAGATCACACCACTGCACTCCAACTTGGGTGACAGAGTGAGACTCTGTCTCAAAATAAATAAACAAATAAATAGGCCTGGCATGGTGGCTCATGCCTGTAATCCCAGCACCTTGGGAGGGCAAGGTGGGCGGATCACAAGGTCAAGAGATCGAGCCCATCCTGGCCAACATGGTGAAACCCCGTCTCTACTAAAAATACAAAAATTAGCCAGGCAAGGTGGCGCGTGCCTATAGTTCCAGCTACTCAGGAGGCTGAGGCAGGAGAATCACTTGAACCCAGGAGGTGGAGGTTGCAGTGAGCCGAGATTACACCACTGCACTCCAGCCTGGCAACAGAGTGAGACTCTGTCTCAAAAATAAATAAATAGATAAATAAATAAAGTAAATAAATATTTTAAAAAATAAACATCCACCTAGGGGTGTGGTTTTTACTATTAAAATGAGGAAAAGATCACTATAAGCTAAACCTTGAACCTAGCTGAGCATGCGGGACCCTGGAGAAGTCCCTAGCCCCACCAAGGCAGGAATTTGTAGGTAATAGCTTCTTGGGCTTTGGTGATGGTTGCCTGGACAGTGGGGAAGCTACATTAGGAATAAGGAGCTTTCGTTCTCTTCCCTGGGCTCTACTAGGTATCAGGAACTTGTAACCATCTGGCAGTTGGCTGGTATCCTGCAGGACTACTCATCTTGCAAAAGGCAGTCTAGGCCATAAGGACTGTAATTCATAGGCCAGTCCTAGGGCTGAACTAGGCCGAGAGGCCATGAACTTGGGGGCTAGAATACACAACCTACTCAGACACTAGCTGGGGTGGCTAATGTAGTGTTAGAATCAACCCTCTCCTAACCCAGGCTGCACAGCCTGTGGCTCCAAGAGAGACCCCTTCCTTCTGCTTGAGGAGAGGAGAAGGAAGAGTGGGGAGGACTTTGTCTTGCATCTTGGATACCAGCTGAGCCACAGCAGGATAATGCACAGGTCGGAGTTATGAGACCCCTATTCCAGGTCCTAGATCCCAGATAACATTTCTAGACACACTGTGGGCCAGGAGGAAACCTGCTGCCTTGAAGGAAAGGGCCAGTCTCAGCAACATTCCTAATCTGCTAACTGAAAAGCCCTTGAGTCCTGAATAACCAGCAACAATACCCAGGTACTACATCGAGGGCCTTGGTGAGACTCTGAGACTTGCTAGCTTCAGGTACCCATACTGCCACAGGGGTGGAGAGCACCAAGCAGACTCTTGGGGTCCCCAGTTCCAGGAATTGACTCTTAGATGGCATTTCTGGATGTGCACTGGGCCAGAGGGGAGTCCATTTTCCTGAAGGGTTAGTCACGGGCCAGGCAGCATTTACCACAAGCTGATTTAAGAGAACTTGGGTCTTAAGGGAACATCGGTGGTAGTCTGGGAGAACTCCCTGTGGCTAGGGATGGCTGCAGTAGCGGCAGTGTGAGGCACCTCTGCCTTTGGAAAGGGGAGGAAAGAGTGGGAAGGACTGTGTCTTGTGGTTTGAGTGCTAGCTCAGCTGCAAGACAATAGAATACCAGTTAGACTTCTAAGGCTGTTAACTCTAAACCCTGCCTCCCAGATGATGCTTCTGGACTCACCCAGGGCCTGGGGGACCACATCTCCCTGAAGGGAAAGACACAGGCCTGGTTCAATTTGCCACGTAGTAATTGTAAAGCCCCAGGACCTTGAGGGAACATAGGCAGTGGCCAGGGAGTGGTGATAGTAGGCCTTTGGGTGAGACCCAGCACTATGCTGCTGGTTTCAGGTCAGACCAAACTCAGTCATAGTGGTGGTGACCACTGGGTGCTTGTATCACTCCACCCCCTGCTTTAAGTGGCTCAGAAGAGAGAGAGAGAGAGAGAGAGAAAGAGAGAGAGAGAGAGAGAGAATGATTTTGTATGTTTTAAGGGAAGAGGACAAGAGTCTCTGCATGGTATTCCTGAGAATTCTCTCAAATTTTGTCCAAGACCCTCAAGGTGATACCTCTATGAGTCTGCAAGAACCACAGCATTACTTGGCCTGGGGTGTCCCCTAAAGCAGAAACAGCTTAGATCACAACACCCAAGTCCTTTTGAATGTCTGGAAAGCCTTCTTAAGAAGGATGATACAAATAAACTCAGGCAGTGAAGACTACAATAAATACTTAACTCTTGAGTGCTCAGACGCTGAAGAACATCTACTAGCATCAGCAATATCCAGGAAAACATGACCATCAAATAAGCTAAACAAGTCACCAGGGACCAATCCTGGAGAAACAGGGATATGTGATCTTTTAGACAAAGAATTTGGCTGGGCACAGTGTCTCACGCCTGTGATCCCAGCATTTTTGGAGTCTGAGGCGGGTGGATCACTTGAGGTCAGCAGTTCAAGACCAGCCTGGTTAACATGGTGAAACCTCATCTCTACCAAAAAATACAAAAATTAGCCACAAAAAAGAGTTGGCACACACCTGTAGTCCCAGTTACTCAGGAGGCAGAGGTGGGAAAATCGGTTGAACCGAGGATGCAGAGGCTGCAGTGAGCTGAGATTGGGCCACTGTACTCCAGCCTGGGCAACAGAGTGAAACCCTGAGAAAGAAAGAAAGGAAAAAAGAAAGAAAAAGAAAGAAAGAAAGAAAGAAAGAAAGAAAGAAAGAAAGAAAGAAAGAAAGGAAGGAAAAGAAAAGAAGAAATAAAAATAAAAGAAAAATAAAAAAAGAAAAGAAATAAATAAAAGAATAAAGAAAAGAAAGGGAAGTGAAGGGAAGAAGAGAAGGAGAGAAGTAGATAGATAATTCAAAATAGCTGTGTTAAGGAAACTCAAAGATACTCAAGATAACCCAGAAAAGGAATTCAGAATTTTATCAGATAAATTTAACAAACAGATTGAAATAATAATAAAGAATCAAGCAGGAATTCTGAAGCTGAAAATTGCAATTGGTTTACTGAAGAATGCATCACAGTCCTTTAATAGCAGAATGGATCAAGCAGAAGAGAGAATTAGTGAGCCTGAAGAAAGGCTATTTGAAAATACACAGTCAGAGGAGACAGAAATCATAATAATAAATGAAACAGCTACATAATCTAAAAAATAGCTTTAAAAAAGGGCAATCTAAGAGTTATTGGCCTTAAAGAGGAGGTAGAGAAAGAGATGGGGTAGAAAATTTATTCAAAGGGATAATAACGAGAATTTTCCAAACCTAAAGAAAGATATCAGTATTCAAGTACAAGAAGGTTATAGAACACTAGGCAGATTTAATCCAAAGAACACTGCCTCAAGGCATTTAGTAATCAAACTCCCAGAGGTCAAGGATAAGGAAAAGATTATATAAACAGCAAAAGAAAAGAAACAAATAAAATATAATGGAGCTCCAATATGTTTTGCAGCAGGCTTTTCAGAGGACACCTTACAGGCCAGGAGAGAGGCCTGTAAAGTGCTGAAAGAAAAAACTTTTACCCCAGAATTGTATATCTGTGAAAAATCATCCTTCAAACATGAAGAAATAAAGACTTTCCCAGACAAACAAAAACTGAGGGATTTCATCGATACTAGACACATCCTACAAGAAATGCTAATGGGAGTATTTCAGTCAGAAAAAATAGGGCATTAATGAGCAATAAATAACCATCTGAACATACAAAACTTACTGGTAATAGTAAGTATGCAGAAAAACACAGAATATTATAACACTGTAACTGGGGCATCTAAACTTCTCTTATTCCAAGTAGATAGACTAAATGATTAACCAAACAAAAATTACTGCAACTTTTAACATATAGTCAGTACAATAAAATATAAATAGAAACAACAAAAAGTTAAAAAGTGGAGGGATGAAGTTGAGGTTTTTTTTTAGTTTTCTTTTTGCTTCTTTGTTTATGTAAATCGTGTTAAGTTGTTATCAGGTTATAATCATTGGTTCTAAGAGAGTATTTGCAAGCCTCTTGGTAACCTCAAACCAAAAAACATACAGAAAATGCATAAAAATAAAAAACAAGGAGCTAAATTGTATCATCAGAAAAATCATCTTCACTAAAGGAAGATGGGAATAAAAGAAAGAAGGAAGAGAAAACCACAAAAACCACCAGAAAATGAATAACAAAATTGTAGGTGTAAGTTCTTACTTATCAATAACATTGACTGTTACTGAATGGACTAAGCTCTCCAATCAAAAGATATAGAGTGGCTGAATAGATGAAATAACAAGACCCATTGATCTGTTGGCTATAAGAAACACACTTCACCTATAAAGACACATATAAACTGAAAATAAAGGGATGGAAAAATATATTCCACAGAGCAGGAGTAGCTATACTTATATCAGACAAATAGATTTCAAGACAAAAAGTGTAAGAAGAGACAAAGAAGGTCACTATATAGTGATAAAGGGATCAGTTCAGCAAGGGGATATATCAATTTTAAATATATATGCACCCAAAACTGAAGCACCCAGATATATAAGCAAATACAGAGCTAAAGAGAAAGATAGGTACCAATATGACAATAGCTGGAGACTTCAACAGCCCATTTTCAGCACTGGACAGATCTTCCAGACGGAAAATCACCAAAGAAACATCAGACTTAATCTACACTATAGATCAAATGGATCTAACAGATATTTACAGAACATTTTATCTAAGAGCTGCAGAATACATACTCTTTTCCTCAGCAAATGGACTATTCTCAAGGATAGAGCATATGTTAGGTCACAAAGCAAGTCTTAAAACATTCAAAAAAATTGAAATAATATCAAGCATCTTCTCTGATCACAATGAAATAAAACTAGGAAGTAATAACAAGAGGAATTTTGGAAACTGTACAAACACATGGAAGTTAAACAACATGCTTCTGAATGATTCATAAGTCAATGAAGTATTTAAGAAGGAAATTGAAAAATTTATTGAAGCAAATGATAATGGAGACACAACATACAAAAACTTATGCGATATGGCAAAAGCAGTGCTCAGAGGGAAACTTAGAGCCATAAGTGTTTGCATTTAAAAAAGAGGAGGCCAGGCGTGATGGCTCATGCCTGTAATCCCAGCACTTTGGGAGGCTGAGGCAGGCGGATCACAAGGTCAGGAGATTGAGACCATCCTGGCTAACATGGTGAAACCCCATCTCTACTAAAAATGCAAAAAATTAGGCAGGCATGGTGGTGTGCGCCTGTAGTCTCAGTTACTGGGGAGGCTGAGGCAGGAGAATGGCGTGAACTCAGGAGGTGGAGCTTGCAGTGAGCCGAGATGGCGCTATTGCACTCCAGCTTGGGCGACAGAGTGAGACTCCATCTCGAAAAAAAAAAAAAGAGGAAAAGCTTCAAATAAACAAACAATGCAACTTAAAGAACTGGAAAAGCAAGAGCAAACCCAACCCAAAACTAGCAGAATTAAAAAAATAAAGATCAGAGAGAAATAAATTAAATTGAAATAAAAAAATACAAAAGATCAATGAAACTAAAAATTGGTTTTTTGAAAAATTAAACAAAACTGAAAAAAACTTTAGCCAAACTAAGAAAAAAGAGAGAGGACCCAAATAAATAAAATCAGAAATGAAAAGGAGACATTAAACTGATATTGCAGAAATTCAAAGGATTATTAGTGGATACTCTGAGAACTGTATGCCAATAAATTGCAAAATCTAGAAGAAATTGACAAATTCCTAGAACATACAACCTACCAAGATTGAGCTGAGAAGAAATCCAAAACCTGAAGAGACCAATAACAAGGAATGAGATCGAAGCTGTAAGGAAAAGTCTCTCAGTTAAACAACAAAAAAAAACAAAACAAAACAAAACAAAAAAGCCCAGGACCCAATGACTTCACTGCTGAATTCCACCAAACATTTAAAGAACCGATGCTATTCAAATATTCAAAGAAATAGAGGAAGAAGGAATACTTCCAAATTCATTCTGTAAGGCCAGTATTAGCCTGATACTAAAACCAGATGAAGACACATACAAAAATGCTACAGGCCAATATCTCTGATTAATGTTGATGTAAAAATCCTCAACAAAATACTAGCAAACCAAATTCAATAACACATTAGTAAGATTATTCATCATGACCAAGTGGGATTTATCCCTGCAATGAAAGAAGGGTTCAACATACACAAATCAATGAACATTAATACATCATACCAACAGAATGAAGGACAAAAACCATATGACCATTTCAAGTAATGCTGAAAAAGAATTTGATAAAATTCAACATCCCTTCAAGACAAAAACACTCAAAAAACTGGATATAGAAGGAACATAACTCAATATAATAAAAGCCATATAAGATAGACAAACAATTGGTATCATACTGAATGGGAGAAACCTGAAAATCTTCCCTCTAAGAATGGAATACATCAAGGATGCCCACCGTCACCACTGTTATTCAGTGTAGTACTGGGAGTCCTAGCTAGAGCAATAAAACAAGAGAAAGATATAAGGGGCATTCAAATTGGAAAGGAAAAAGTCAAATTATCCTTGTTTGCTGATGATATGATTTTATATTTGGAAAACACTAAAGATTCCACAAGGAAACTATTAGAACTGATAAACAAATCCAGTAAAGTTATAGAATACAAAAACAGCATGCAAAAATCAGTAGCATTTCTAGAAAAAGAAATAAAAAGGTAATCCTATTTACAATAGCCCATAAAATTAAATACCTACAAATTAATCGAAACAAAGAAGTGAAAGTTCTCTATAATGAAAACTATAAAACACTGATGAAGGAAATTGAAGATAGAAAAATTTAGAAAGATATTTCCTATTCATGGATTGGAAGAATTGGTATTGTTAAAATGTTCATACCACCCAGAGCAATTTACATATTCAATGCAATCCCTATCAAAATGCCAATGACATTCTTCACAGAAATAGAAAAAAAATCCTATAATTTACATGGAACCACAGGAGACCGAGAATAGCCAAAACTATCCTGAGCAAAAAGAACAAAAGTGAAGGAATCACATTACCTGACTTCAGATTATACTATAGAGCTATAGTAACCAAAACAGCATGGTACTAGCATTGAGAACAGACACATAGGCCGGGCATCAGTGGCTCATGCCCGTAATCCCAGCACTTTGGGGGGCTGAGGTGGGCAGATCATGAGGTCAAGAGATCGAGACCATCTGGCCAACATTGTGAAACCCCATCTCTATTAAAAATACAAAAATTAGCCGGGCGTTGTGGCATGCACTACGGTCCCAGCTACTCAGGAGGCTAATGTAGGAGAATCGCTTGAACCCAGGAGGCGGAGGTTGCAGTCAGCTGAGATCACACCACTGCACTCCAGGCTGGGCGACGGTGAGAGGGTCTGTCTCAAAACAAACAAACAAACAAACAATAACAACAACAACAAACAAAAAAACCAACCAAACACATATACCAATGGAACAGAGCAGAGACCCCATAAACAAATGCACACACCTACAGTGAACTCATTTTTGACAAAGGTGCCAAGAACATACACTGAGGAAAAGATGGTCTCTTCAATAAATGGTGCTGGGAAAACTGGATATCCTTATGCAAAAGAATGAAACTAGACCTCTTGCCATATTCAAAAATCAAATCAAAAAAGAGTTAAAGACTTAAATCTAAGACCTCAAACTATGAAACTACTACAAGAAAACATTGAGGAAAATATCCGAGACATTAGTCTGGGCAAAGATTTCTTGAGCAATACCCAACAAGAACAGGCAACCAAAACAAAAATAGACAAATGGGATCACATCAAGTTCAAAAGCTTCTGCATAGCAAAGAATGCAATCAACAAAATGAAGAGACAACCCACAGAGTGAGAGAATATATTTGTAAACTACCCATCTGACAAGGAATTAATAGCCAGAATATATAAGAAGCTCAAACAACTCTACAGGAAAGAAATCCAATAATCTGATTTTTAAAATTGGGAAAAGATTTGAATAGACATTTCTCAAAAGAAGATATACAAATGAAAAACAGACATATGAAAAGGTGCTCAACTTAAATGCAAATCAAAACTACAATAAGATATCACCACCCCCCACGCCCCCCGCCCTTAAAGTGGCTTATATCAGAAAGACAGGCAATAACAAATGCTGGTGAGGAGGTTCCTCAAAAAACTAAAAATAGAGCTAGTATATGATCCAGCAATCCCACTGCTGGGTATATACTCAAAAGAAAGGAAATCAGTATATCAAAGAGATAGCTGCACTCATATGTTTGTTGTGGCACTATTTACTATAGTTAAGATTTGGAAGCAACCTAAGTGTCCATCAACAGATGAATGGATAAAGAAAATGTGGTGGCCGGGCGCGGTGGCTCAAGCCTGTAATCCCAGCACTTTGGGAGGCCGAGACGGGCG
Organism: Theropithecus gelada; assembly: GCF_003255815.1. Taxonomy (NCBI): domain Eukaryota; kingdom Metazoa; phylum Chordata; class Mammalia; order Primates; family Cercopithecidae; genus Theropithecus; species Theropithecus gelada. The sequence goes on along the minus strand of NC_037682.1, from coordinate 47,354,006 downwards.
GATCACAAGGTTGGGAGATCGAGACCATCCTGGCTAACACGGTGAAACCCCGTCTCTATTAAGAAATACAAAAAACTAGCCGGGCGAGGTGGCGGGCGCCTGTAGTCCCAGCTACTCGGGAGGCTGAGGCCGGAGAATGGCGTAAACCCGGGAGGCGGAGCTTGCAGTGAGCTGAGATCCGGCCACTGCACTCCAGCCTGGGTGACAGAGCGAGACTCCGTCTCAGAAAAAAAAAAAAAAAAAAAGAAAAAAAGAAAATGTGGTATGTATACACAATGGAGTATATTCAGTAATAAAAAAGGATGAGATCCAATCATTTGTAACAATGTGGATGGAACTGGAGATGATCATGTGAAGTGAAATAAGCCAGGCACAGAAAGACAAATGTTGCGTGTTCTCACTCATTTGTGGGATCTAAAAATCAGAAAAGTTGAACTCATGGACATAGGAGAGTAGAAGGATGGTTACCACAGGCTGGGAAGGGTTGCGAGGGTGTGTGCAAGGGAAGTGGGGATGGTTAATAGATACAAAAAGTAGTGAGAAAAAATGAATAAGGCCTATTATTGATAGCACAATAGTGCGACTATAGTGAGTAATAACTTCATTGTATATTTTTAAATAAAGAATGGAATTGGATTGTTTGTAACACAAAGGATAAATGCTTGAGGGGATGGACACACCATTCTCCATGATGTACTTATTTCACATTGCATGCCTGTATCAAATCATCTCATGTACCCCATAAATATACACATCTACTATATACCCACACAAATGTAGAAAAATAAAAAATTATAAATAAAATAAAATGAGATATGACAGTACTATGTTTCCATATGTATTAGGGTTAGTTTTACAACTTTTTCACTGATTAGATTTTCTATACTTGACTGTGACTACTACAATATTGTGCTTATTCAGGCTTTACACTATGTTTTAATCATCCTCATTACCCTTCTTTTTCAGAAGATGTGGTTGGGGTTCATTTTTTTTATTTCTTCCTACTCCCTGTTTTGTATATAGAAATACTGTTCGTTGCTTATACAGTAACATGGCAGGCAACCACCTGCCTGAACTGTTTTCTTTTCTTTTTTTTTTAATTTTTTTTTATTTTTTGAGACGGAGTCTTTGCTCTGTCACCCAGGCTGAAGTGCAGTCGCGGGATCTCGGCTCACTGCAAGCTCCGCCTCCCGGGTTCACGCCATTCTCCTGCCTCAGCCTCCCGGGTAGCTGGGACTACAGGCGCCCGCTACCACGCCCGGCTAATTTTTGTATTTTTAGTAGAGACGGGGTTTCACCGTGTTAGCCAGGATGGTCTGGATCTCCTGACTTTGTGATCCGCCCGTCTCGGCCTCCCAGAATGCTGGGATTGCAGGCGTGAGTCACTGCGCCCGGCCTGAACTGTATTCTTGTCTGTGGTGTTTCAGATAGTTCTCATCTGCGGTGGCCAGGAATCCCATCACACCACCTGCCATTCTCTAAGACACCTGCTCCCCTTAGTCTTCAGGCCACTCTGCAACCACTTTGACAATATTGGCAATGACTCCTCATTGCTCAGCCAAAGGTCAATTTTGCAACCACATAGCTGCTACTGAAACTATTTACTCACCAGTCACTCCATGGCTTGGAATTCTGGAAAATCATAATCTTCTTGTTCTTCTCTTTCTTCCACAGTTTCTCCTTTTCATGTGTTGCCCACAATTTTAATATGCAACCTTTATCACAAAGTAATTTCCCATATACACTCCTGTATAAGACCTCTGCTCCATTGGTCAGTTTCTCTATGGATGGTTTGCTGGATCCAACTTCTCCTCCAGAGCTTAAATGGATGGAGACTCTTCAGACCTTTTTTCTTTTCATTTACTTTCTGAGGACTCACCTTCAACCCTTTAATGATATGCTCCAGAAGGTCATGGACTAGTTTTATTCACACTGAAACTCAAATGTCTGAAATTAAGCCTGGGGCATGATACATCTGTATTAGTTTTCAAGGACTACCATGACAAAGTACAACAGGCCAGGTGGCTTAAACAACACAAGGTCATTTTCTCATAACTTTGGAGGCTAAAAGCCTGAGATCGAGGCATGGACAGGGTTGAATGGTGTCTTCTCATGCCTGTGTCTTCACATGGTCTTCCCTCTGTGTGTCTAAGTCCTAATCTTCTCCTATTATAAAACCACCAGTCCTGTTGGATTAAGGCCCAGGCTAAGAGCCTCTTTTAAACTTAATTACCTTTTCAAAGTCCCTGTCTCCAAATCCTGTACAGCAAGACTATGACTTACTGGGGATTGGGACAACAACATATTGATTATTGTAGGGGAAAAAAAATTCAGCCCATACAATGTCCTTATTAAATATTTGCTGAAAGATTCAATTGAAGGATTTTTCTCAATTGTTGATAAACAGTCTAATTCAAAAGGTATTTTTTAAAAAGATAAGCAGCATAATTTGGTTGTAGCATGAGGCACATGAATGGAAGCATAGGATAAAACATAACATTTTGAGTATCTACCCGAAAGAAAAATTTTAGAATAACAAATTTCACGAAGTGGCAGAAAAAAGAATATATTATATATGTTGAACTTTTTATACTTTAAAAGATAAATCAATTGATCCACTGGTTCGTACTGATGAAGTAAAATTAAACATGCATTTACTATTCAGAGTTGATAATAACAAAAGAAGTAAGAATGAAAAGTGCAGAAAGTGGTAGCCTCTGGACAATGGGATTCTATATTTTCCACCTTGTATACACTTCTCTATGATTTGGAAAGTATACTCATAAATATATTACCACTATGATAAAGAAAACACCCAAAAAATGGTGTCAGGCCATTGTCAGCTTTGAATGAACCTATGATCTACTTTTTTCTTTTCTTTTCTTTTCTTTTCTTTTTTTTTTTTTTTGAGATGGAATCTTGTGCTGTCACCCAGACTGGGGTTCAGTGGTGTGATCTCAGCTCACTGCAACCTCTGCCTCCCAGGTTCAAGCAATTCTCCTGCCTCAGCCTCCTGAGTAGCTGGGATTACAGGCACATGCCACCACACCGGCTAATTTTTGTATTTTCAGTAGAGACAGAGTTTCACCATGTTGATCAGGCTGGTCTTGAACTCCTGACCTCGTGATCTGCCCACCTCAGCCTCCCAAAGTGCTGGGATTACAGGCGTGAGCCACCACGCCTGGCCTACTTTTTTCTTTAGTTACAAAGCCTCACAACAAAAGCTCACATTGCTTAATGTTGATACCAATGCCCATAACTGATTTTAAATGTTCGGGACAGCAATTACATTCAGGAGATGGGATGTGATGGGAGAGGCCGATATGTATTGGACATGGGACACAGGCCAAGAATCATCTCGGTTAGGGTTTGTGTCTCAAACACCTCTGGCCTCTGATTTGTCCATAGTTCTTATACAGGAAATTACAAAGCTGTCCAGCATTTTCATAAACCGGATTGACCACCAGCTTTCATTCCTGCTCCTGTAGGCATCTCCTGAATTAAGCAACACAGAAGGGTCCTCAGAAGTCACTGAATCCCAGAATGGCTCTCCACCTTTAGCACAAAGGAGGTCTTTACCGCTTCCACTGGACAAAAGAAAAAGGAAAGATAAGGGTAAATACCAAGAACTGTCTTCTTTCATAGTCAGTTATCATTTTTGCTATAAGGTCACGTCCCTGTGTTTCCACCTTGGGGTCCTACATGTAGGAGGTCATGAGCTTGTCTCAGGAAAAGGCAAGAGACATGAAGCTTCCCTCTGGAAATACTGTGCTGGCAGACCAGAGTGTGGCAACTCCAAATGGGTTTGGGCAGAACTTCCTTCTGATTTATCTCCCAATATTACACCCATTATTCCAACCATTCAATCTGCCCTCGTGGAGAGAATGCTGCCTCTTACATTCATTTAAGGAGCAAGGGGACATGCAGGCATTGCTTCTCAGAGTTGAACTGCTGTAGGAGCAAATTTTGTTTTACTTGCTTTTCAAAGTTATTCTTCTTTGCCTATCTGGAAAGGCCCAAGGAGGAAATAGATAGTCCAAATTGAAATAATTGAGGAGTGTTTCATGAGGGAAGTATTTACAAAGATGTGCTGGGTTAAGGGATAGAGACAATGCATGGGGCAGCACCCTAAGTAGCAATGGTGGAGCACTACCTCTTCCCCTAGCCTGAAAGGGACAGGAAAGGAGCAGTTACCAATGACAGCATAACCATAGCTGTAGCTATAGGGATGAAAGAGGCTGACTAGGCAGGTGGAAAAGCCCTGCATGGCCAACACACACCAAATAGGCTGTTTGGATCTGTGTCTCCACCCAAATTCCCAATGTGGGAGGTAGGGCCTGGTGGGAGGTGATTAGATAACGGGGACAGTTTCTCATGAATGGTTTAACAACATCCCCCTTTGGTATTGTTGTCATGATGGTGAGTGAGTTCTCATGAAATCTAGTTGTTTAAAAGTGTGTAACACCTCCTCCCTCTCTCTCTTGCTCCTGCTCTCACCATGTGAGATGCCTCGCTCCCCCTTTGCCTCTGACACGATTGGAAGCTTCCTAAGGCCTCCCCAGAAGCAGAAGCCACTATGCTTCCTGTACAGCCTGTAGAGCCATGAGCCAATTGAACCTGTTTTCTTCATAAATTAACCACTCTCAGGTATTTCTTTATAGCAATGTGAGAACAAACTAATACACAGTGAAGAGCCAGGAGGTAGGAATCCCAAATCGCTTCCCTACTGCCTGCCAGTCTCCCGCCAGTATCTCAATTCAGGCAGAAACCAGAATAAAAAGAACCCCACTGATGAGGTACATAGAAACCACTCTCTTAGGATGTCAGACAGGATAGAGAAGAATGGAAAGCAAATCCTCATGGCAAATGAGACGATCCCTCTCACCTTCTTATAGCCTCCTAATTCCTGGTGCTTTCTCTATCTAAACGTCATTGATTCTTATCTCATTTCAGCTTTACCAGACTGTTATATGTTTCATGCATCTTTCTCTACTGTCACTTTTATGCAGAAACATTTGCATTTATCAAAAGTGCATAAAAATAAAATGTAATTTTAAAAAGAGAAAACATGCCTTTTGTTTAGAATCTATGTTTGGCTGCTCTAATAGAGACACAAACTAGAAATATCTTAAAGAAGGAAGTACTGTTGTCCCTCTGTGTCACTAGGTTCTGAACCCGCAGGCTCAACAAACCACATGTCGAAAATATCCCAAAAATAGAGATATGGTGGATTTGTGTATGTACTGAACAGGTACAGACTTTTTTTCTCATCGTTATTTTCTAAAAAATACAGTATAACAAGAATTCACATAATGTTTACATTTTATTAGACATTATAAATAAACTAGAAATGACTTAATGCATAAGGGAGAAAGTACACACGAAATATATAAATACTACATTATTTTATATGAGGAAATTGGGAATCTGCAGATTTTGGTGTGTGCAGGGGTTCTGGTAACAATCCCCTGTAAATACCCAGGGATGACTATATTTAAGATCTGAGCTGGAATCTCCAAGGCATCAGATAATTAGGACTCCAAAAATTGTTGCTCCCAGGTCCCTAGAGTGACATCCTCATCCATGTGGTCTTACAGGGCTCCCAGGCACCTCAGCATCCCAGTCTGATGGAGAAGGAAGAGGGGAAGGAGACGCTATACTCCTTCTATTGATCCCATGAGCCAGGACTTCCTTACATCACATCTGCTCACCTCCTATTGACCAGAACCTGGTCATATGATGTCATCCAGCATCAAGGTAAATTGAGATGCATATCCTTGTGCTACTTTTTTTCTTTTTAATTATACTTTAAGTTCTAGGGTACATGTGCACAATGTGCAGGTTTGTTATATATGTATACTTGTGCCATGTTGATGTGGTGCACCCATCAACTCATCAGCCCCCATCAACTCATCATTTACATCAGGTATAACTCCCAGTGCCATCCTTCCCCCTTCCCCCCTCCCCATAATAGGCCCCAGTGTGTGATGTTCCCCTTCCAGAGTCCTACTTTTAAATTCTCAGAATTGTTATGTGACTGAAGAGGAAAATGGATATTGTAGCCACTTAGTAGTTTCTCCAGCCCCTGATTATCTCTGATTCTGTGCTCACATCAAGATTTTTCCAGAGCTCCTCAGAAATAATGATTGTGGGGTAGAGAGCAATAGACAAGTCTCATGCAGGGCTTCAAGGACCAGGGGGTGCTATTGGGTTTGCTCTTCATGGTGCGATCTCAGGAAGACCCTTTAATTCTTCAAGCTTCAACTGCTTCCTATGTTATATGAGGATATTACAATAGATGGTCTTTAAGGAATACATGCTAAAACTGGTGATATTGCAGTGAACAAAAACAGGCATGGCTTAGTCCTTATGGAGCTTCAGGTTTCATGAGAAAGACAAATATATCATACCCTAAATGTAGATGGATAAACAGTTTAGAGCCCTGAGTGTGGATAACAGAGATTCTCCTTTTCCTCCCATTTCCTTTTCTGGCCAAGTAAGGCTGTGGCAGATTTTCTCTCTAAGAGAGCTCATGATGGACGCACTCACTCCAGATGCTCTTCTGTACTCCTAGAGTAGGGTACGTCTTCTTTCCACCTGGAGGCCTCCTGCCCCTATGCATCCTCAGGATCCCAGAGCAAAAGTGGCCTTTGATAGGCAAAAAGGAACTCCTGAATTTATTCCTAAATGGTATTCACTCACCTCTGTTTTGTTCCCCATTTCATTCGCTTCTCATCCTCTATCTGGAGTTTAAGGGACAAATACTTTCCTCTCTTAGTGCTCTAATTCATTATCTCCCATACAGGAATAATACTAATTCTTACCTCCTAGGCTCTTCAGATAATTAAAAGAGACAATACCCTAAAAACTCTCAATCAGCTGCTATTATTCTCCCAGATGAGACCCAGTCCTCATTCTCCTGTCAAAATCTGCATGAATATCTCTCTTTATACTCCAAGCCCTACACATCTCCTATTTCCCCTTATGGACATACAGATGTTTGCATCAACAAAGAAACGCTACCAAAGATCTCCTGAAAGAGAGAATGAAATAGGTTTACATTGTGTATACCCAGCAGAACACTTAGTAGTGCCTCATAGATATTCTCACACTTCAATTACCTGCTTCAGTGGCACTCAGAACTCACCCTCACTTACTCTTTTCTCTGCTCTACTGCTGAGCAATTCAGCTGAGACCCACATCTGACCCAAAACATTGTGTACAAAAATGCTTCTAGGTGTTCAGCAAAGCCACACTGGGTCCTCATTTCAAAGTCACATCAGTGGTCAATTTCAGGTTTTGGGCACTCATCAATAATTCTTCTCTCAACACAGATAGAGCTGTCCATTCTGATGAATGAAATTTTCTTCATCTAATTATATGTGTGTGTTTTAATGTCTTATATTGTGCTTTCATTTTTATTTTCCACTTCATCTAAATCTACCATTACCATTAGGCTCCTCATGCATGCATCCCTCCATCAAATGAATATTTATGAAGAGCATAGTGTGCGGCTCATGGAAATAGGCACTGGGGGTATAAAATGTAAAATGTGGTCCTGTCTGCAATGACTGACACACTGAGTTATTTCTCACTCACCAGGCCCAGCCATTTTCACACTTATCATAGCGAAGGTCATATTTTCCTCTGATTCATAATGCATGTTCTTCTTTCCTGACCATGGATGAGCAGTACTGGTCATGAGGGTGTCACAACCACCTCTCTGTGTATCTGAATTCCTCCACCTGAGAGAAAATGTCAGGCCCAGGATACAGTAATGATCGGGTCCACAGCCCTGGCCGGATGAGTTGGGGGTGTTTTGATCCTAATGTTATTCCCATGTCAGTACAGAACTTGTGTGGCAGTAGAGAGGGGTCAGGCTTCAGAGTCAGCAAGAACTGGATTTCAAACTGGATTTGAGGACCCCCACCTTTTGATAAGTGACTTATTCTCTGCGAGTCTCTGATCTCTCCTCTTTAAATGAGGACAGGAAAAATACCACATGGCAGGGTGGTGGGGAGAATCAGAGATCATACAGCTGGTGATCACATCTGGTTTATGTTCCCAGGGGCACCAGACTAGGGTTTCTGAGCATGGATCCAACCATCCCAGCCTTGGACACAGAACTGACACCAATCAACGGAACCGAGGAGACTCCTTGCTATAAGTAGACCTTGAGCCTCACGGTGTTGACATGCATCATTTCCCTTGTGGGGCTGACAGGAAACATGGTTGTACTCTGGCTCCTGGGCTTCCGCATGCGCAGGAACGCCTTCTCCATCTACATCCTCAACCTGGCCACCACCAACTTCCTCCTCCTCAGCGGCCACGTTATACGTTCCCAGTTACACCTCATCAATATCCTCGATCCCATCTCCAAAATCGTCAATCCTGTGATGACCTTTTCCTACTCTGCAGGCCTAAGTATGCTGAGCGTCATCAGCATGGAGCGCTGCCTGTCCGTCCTGTGGACCATCTGGTACCGCTGCCGCCACCCCACACACCTGTCAGAAGTTGTGTGTGTCCTGCTCTGGGCCCTGTCCCTGCTGTGGAGCATCCTGGAGTGGATGTTCTGTGACTTCCTGCTTAGTGGTGCTGATTCTGTTTGGTGTCAAAATCAGATTTCATCACAGTCATGTTGCTGATGTTTTTATCTGTGGTTCTCTGTGGGTCCAGCCTGGTCCTGCTGGTCAGGATCCTTTACGGGTCCCAGAAGATGCCACTGACCAGGCTGTACGTGACCATCCTGCTCACAGTGCTGGTCTTCCTCCTCTGTGGGCTGTCCTTCGTCATTCAGTGGGCCCTGTTTTCCAGGATCCACCTGGATTTTGATGTTTTATTTTGTCATGCTCATCTAGTTTCCATTTTTCTGCTCTCTCTTAACAGTAACGCCAACTCCATCATTTACTTCTGAACATGGATCACATCACAGGACCCTTTGCAGACACTCCCCAGTACCGGCCAGGAGCCTAATAACTCCCCTAGCTGGCCAGACTCAAAAGAGAAATAACAGTCACTGCAGTCTGGCTCTCAGGAAGCCCCATACCTAGGGGAAGGGAGAGAGCACCACATCAAAGGAGTACTCCCATGGGACAAAAGAATCTGAACAGCAGCCCTTGAGCCACAGGTCTTCCCTCTGACAGTCCATCCAAATGAAAAGGAACCAGAAAAACAATTCTGATAATATGACAAAACAAGGTTCTTTAACACCCCCAAAAGATCATAGTAGCTCATCAGCAATGGATCCAAACCAAGAAAAGATCTCTGAATTGCCAAAAAAAAGAAAAAAAAGAAAAAAAAAAGTGAATTCAGAAGGTGGATTATTAAACTACTCAAGGAGGCACCAGAGACAGGTGGATACCAACTCAAATAAATTTTTTAAATATTACAGAATATGGACAAAAAAATCCTCAGAGAAATAGACAGCATGAATTTAGAAAATTACAACTTCTGAAAATGAAGGACACAGTTAGAGAAATGCAAAATACACTGGAAAAATCTCAATAATAGAATCAAACAAGTAGAAGAAAGAAATTCACAGCTGGGAAGCAAGGCTTTCAAATTAACCCAGTATGATAAAGGCAATTAAAAAAGAATTTAAAAAAATAAACAAAGTCTCCAAGAAATTTTGGATTATGTTAAACGACCAAATTTGAGAATAATTGGAGTTCCAGATATGTTAAATGACCAAATATAAGAAAAATCGGTGTTCCTGAGAAAGAAGAAAAATCTCAAAGTTTGGAAAACGTATTTGAGGGAATGATCAAGGAAAAGTTCACCGGGCTTGCTAGAGATCTAGATACCCAAATATGAGAAACTCAAAGAACACCCGCGAAATTCATCAAAAAAGATCATCACCTAGGCATATACTCATCAGGTTATCAAAAGTCATGATGAAGGAAAAAACCTTAAGAGCTGTGAGGCAAAAGCATCAGGTAACCTATAAAGGAAAAGGTATCAGATTAACAACAGATTTCTCAGCAGAAACCCTACAAACTAGAAGGGATTGAGGCCCTATCTTTAACTTCCTTAAACAAAACAATTACCAGGCAGGAATATTGTGTCCGATGAAACTAGGCTTCATAAACGAAGGGAAGATAGAGTCTTTTTCAGACAAACAAATGCTGAGAGATTTTGCCACTACCAAGCCAGCACTATAAGAACTGCTGAGAGGAGCTCTAAATCTTGAAATAAAACCTTGAAATGCACCAAAATAGAACCTTCTTAGACATTAAATCTCACAGGACCTATAAAACGATAACAGAATTAAAAAATAAGGTATTTAGGCAACAACTAGCATGATGAATAGAATAGCACCTCACATCTCAATACTAACACTGAATATAAATGGCCTAAATGCTCCACTTAAAAGATACAGGATGGCAGAATGGATAAGAATTCATCAACCAACTATCTGCTCTCTTCAGAAAACTTACCTAACACATAAGACTTACAGAAACCTATAGTAAAGGAGCGGAAAAGGATAGTCCATTCAAATGGACACTGGAAGTGAGCAGGATGAGCTATTTTTGCATCAGACAAAATGGACTTTAATGCAACAACAGAGAGAAAAAACAAAGAGAGATATTATATAACAATAAAAAGTCTAGTCCAACAGGAAAATATCACAATCCTAAATATATATGCACCTAACACTGGAGCTCACAAGTTTATAAAACAGTTACCAGTAGGCTTAAGAAATGAGATAGGTGGCAACACAATAATAGTGTGCAACCTCAATAGTACTCCACTGACAGCACTAGACAGGCCATCAATTCAGAAAGTCAACAAAGAAACCATGGATTTAAACTATACCCTAGAACAAATGGACTTAACGATATTCACAGAAGGTTCTACCCAACATTTGCAGAATATACATTCTATTCATCAGCACATGGAGCATTCTCCAAGATAGACCATACTATAGGCCACAAAACAAGTCTCAATAAATTTAAGAAAATTGAAATTATATCAAGTAGTCTCTCAGAGCAGAGTGGAATAAAATTGGAAATCAAATCCAAAAGGAACCTTCAAAACCATGCAAATACATGGAAATTAAAGAACCTGCTCCTGAATTATTATTGGGTCAACAATGAAATCAAGATGGAAATTTAAAAATTCTATAAACTGAACGATAATAGTGACACAACCTATCAAAACCTCTGGAATACGGCAAAAGTGGTGCTAAGAGGAAAGTTCATAGCATTAAATGCATACATCAAAATGTCTGAAAGGGCACAAATAGACAATCTAAGGTCACATCTCAAGGAACTAGAGAAGCAAGAACAAACTAAACCCAAACCCAGCAAAAGAAAATAAAAATAAAAATAAAAACCATCAGAGCAGAACTAAATGAAACTGAAACACACAAACAAAACAAAAGAAAAATGAAACAAAAGGCTGGTTCTTTGAAAACATAAACAAAATTGATACATCATTAGCGAGGTTAACCAAGAAAAGAACAGAGAAGATTCAAATAAGCTCAATTAGAAATGAAACAAGAAATATTACAACCAATACTACAGAAATACAAAAGATCTTTCAAGGCTACTGCGATCAACTTTACATGCACAAACCAGAAAACCGGGAGGTTATGCATAAATTCCTGGAAATATGCAAACCTCCTAGATTAAACCAGGAAGAAACAGAAAATCTGAACAGCCAATAAAATGCAGTGAGATTGAAATAAAAACATTTTTTAAATTGTCAACAAAAAGTACAGGATCAGATGTATTCACAGCTGAATTCTATCAGATATTCAAAGAAGAATTGGTGTCAATCCTACTGAAGCTATTCCAAAATATAGAGAAAGAGGGAATCCTGCCTGAAGCATTATATGAAGCCAATGTCACCTTAATACCAAAACTAGGGAAGGACATATAAAAAAGAAAACTACAGACCAGTACCCTTGATGAATATACCTGCAGAAATCCCCAACAAAATACTAGCTAACCCAATCCAATAGCATATCAAGAAGATAATTCACCATTGTCAAGTGCATACCAGGGATGCAGGATAGGTTAGCATACACCAGTCAATAAATGTGATACATCACATAAACAGAATTAAAAACAAAAATCACATGATCATCTCAATAGATGCTGAAAAAGCACTGGACAAAATCTAGCATTTCTTTATGATTTAAAACCTTCAGCAAAATCGACATAGAAGGTACATACCTTAATGTAATAAAAGCCATCTATGACAAACCCACAGCAAACATTATACTGAATGGGGAAAAGTTGAAAACATTGTCCTGTTGAAAACATTGTCCCTGAGAACTGGAACAAGACAAGGATGTCACTTTCATCACTTCTATTCAACATAGTAGTGGAAGTTTTAGCCAGAGTAATCAGACAAGAGAAAGAAATCAAGGGCACCCAAATCAAAGAGGAAGTCAAACTGTCCCTGTTCACTGATGATATGATTGTATACCTAGAAAACCCTAAAGACTCATCCAGAAAGCTCCTAGAATTGATACCTAAATTCAGTGAAGTTTCAGGATACAAATTCAATGTACACAAATCAGTAGCACTGCTATACACCAACAGTGACCAAACTGAGAATCAAATCAAGAACTCAAACACTTTTACAATATGACCAAGTTGGGAACCAAATCAAGAACTCAAACACTTTTACAATAGCTGTAAAAAAATACTTAAGAATATTCTTACCCAAAGAGGTGAAAGACCTCTACAAGGAAAACTGCAAAACACTGCTGACATCATAGATGACACAAACAAATGGAAACACATCCCATGCTCATGGATCTACAGTAGAATCAATATTGTGAAAATGACCATACTGTCAAAAGCAATCTACAAGTTCAATGCAATTCCCACCAAAATATCATCATCATTCTTCACACAACTAGAAAACAATTTCTAAAATTCATATGGAACAACAATAAAAAAACAAAAACAAAACAAACAACAACAACAACAACAAAAACTGCATAGCCAAAGCAAGACTTAGCAAAAAGGACAAATCTGGAGGCATCACATTAGTCATCTTCAAACTATACTGCAAGGCTATAGTCACCAAAACAGCATGGCACTGGCATAAAACTAGGCACAATTAGACCAGTGGAAAAGAAGAGAGGATCCAGAAATAAAGCCAAATACTTACAGCCAACTGATTTTTGACAAAAGCAAACAAAAACATGAAGTGGGGAAAGGACACCCTGGTTAACAAATGGTGCTGAGATAATTGGCAAGCCACAGGTAGAAGAATGAAACTGGATCCCCATCTCTCATTTTATATAAAAATTGACACAAGATGGATCAAAGACTTAAATATAAGACCTAAAACCATAAAAATTCTGGAAGATAACATCAGAAAAATGCTTCTAGACATTTGCTTAGGCAAAGACTTCATGGCCAAGAACCCAAAAGTAAATGCAACGAAAGCAAAAATAAATAGATGGGACTTAATTAAACTACAAAGCTTTTGCACAGCAAAAGCGATCATCAGCAGAGCAAACAGACAACCCACAGAGTGAGAGAAAATCTTCACAAACTATGCATCTGACAAAGGACTAACATCCAGAATCTACAAGGAACTCAAACAAATCAGCAAGAAGAAAGCAAACAATTCCATGAGAAAGTGGGCTAAGGACATGAATAGACAGTTCTCAAAAGAAGATATATAAATTGTCAATAAAGAGGAAATAATGCTTAACATCACTAATGATCAGGGAAATGTAAATCAAAACCATAATGTGATACCACCTTACTTCTGCAAGAATGGTCATAACTTAAAAATCTAAAAATAATAGATGTTGGCGGGTATGTGGTGATAATGGAACACTTTTACACTGCTGGTGGGAATGTAAACTAGCACAACCACTATGGAAACCAGTGTGGAAATTTAGTAAAGAACTAAAAGTAGATCGACCATGTGATCCAGCAATCCCATTAAATATGTATAAATATGTATATTTATATACCATGGAATACTACTCAGCCATAAAAAGGAATAAAATAATGGTATTCACAGCAATCTAGATAGAATTGGAGACCCTTATTCTAAGTGGGGTAACTCAGGAATGGAAAACCAAACATCATATGTTCTCACTTACAAGTGGGGGCTAAGCTGTGAGGACGAAAAGGCATAGAATAATATAATGAACTTTGGGGACTTGTCAGGGAAGGATGGAAGAGGGGTAAGGGATAAAGACTACCCATTAGGTATAGTGTACACTGCTTAGGTGATGGGTGCACCAAAATCTCAGAAATTACCACTAAAGAACTTACCCATGTAAGCAAACACCACCTGTTACCCCAAAACCCATTGAAATAAAACTAATAATAATAAATGATTTAATTTCACCAAACTTAAAAAGTTCACTGTTCAGAGTTGATAATAATAAAATAAGTAAGAATGAAAAGTGTAGCAAGTGGTAGCCTCTGGACAATGGGACTCTAGATTTTCACCTTGCATACACTTTTCTAGCATTTGGAAAGAAAGTATACACATGAATATATCACCACTATAATAAAGAAAACATCAAAAAATGGTGTCAGGCCATTGTCAGCCTAGAATGACCCTATGATCTGCTTTTTCATTTGGATATAAAACCTCATAATGGTAGTTCACATTGCTTAATGTGATACCTAGGCCCATAATTGATTTTTAAAATCAAGACAGCAATTACTTACAGGAAATTGAACAAGATGGGATCTGATGGGAGAGGCTGATATGTATTGGATATGGGACAGAGGCCAAGAATCATCTCAGTTAGGATTTGTGCCTCAAATACCTCTGGCCTCTGATTTGTCCATAGTCCTCATACAGGAAATAACAAGTCTGTCCAGCATCTTCATAAGCCTGTATTGCTAACCAGCTTTCATTTCAGCTCCTGTAGGCATCTCCTGAATTAAGCAACACAGAAAAGTCCTCTGAAGTTACTGAATCCCAGAAAGGCTCTCTACCTTTAGCACAAGAGGAGTCTTCACCTCTGGACAAAGAAGGGACAATAAGGGTAAGTACCAAGAACTGTCTTCTTCCATAGTCACTTATGGTTTTTGCTATAAGATCATGTCCCTGTGCTTCCACCTTGGTGCTATATGCAGGAGGTCATGAGCTTGTTTCAGGAGAAGACAGGAGACATGAAGCTTCCTTTTGGAAACTGAGTGCTGCCAGCCCAAATTGTGTGAGTTCCAAATGGGGTCCCCCTTCTGATTTATCCCCATATCACCTCCTTCATTCCAATCATTCAATCTGCTCTCCTGGCGAGAATGCTGCCTCTTACATTCTTTTAACAAGCAAGGGGACATGCAGGCACTTCTTCCCAGAGTTGAACTGTTATAGAGCCAGTTTTGTTGTTTTACTTACCTTTCAAATTTATTCTTCTTTGCCTATCTGGAAAGATCTAAGGAAGATATAGATGGTCCAACAATTAAGGAGTGTTTCATGAGGAAAGTATTTACAAAGATGCACAGGGTTAAGGGAAAGAGACAATGCATGGGTCAGCACCCTAAGCAGCAATACATAGGGGAGCACTACTTCCTCACTTAGGCTGAAAGGGACAGGGAAGGAGCAGTTACCATTGTCGCCATAGCCATAGCTGTAGCCATAAGGGTGGGAGAGCAGGAGCAGGCAAGTAGAGAAGCCCTGCATGGCTAACACACAGCTACACAGACTGATATAGTTTGGATCTATGTTCCCACCAAAATCTGATGTTGACTGTAATTCCCAATGTTGGAGGGAGGGCCTGGTGGGAGATGTTTATTAGATCATGGAGATGGTTTTGCATGAATGGTTTAACACCATCCCCTTTTGGTATTGTTGTTGTAATACTGATGAGTTCTCATGAAATCTAGATGCTTAAAAGCGTGTAGCAACTCCTCCCTCTCTCTCTTGCTCCTACTCTCAGTATGCGAGATGCCTCGCTCCCCCTTTGCCTTTCACCATGATTGGAAGCTTCCTGAGGCCTCCCCTGAAGCAGAAGCTGCTATGCTTCTTGTACAGTCTGTAGAGCTATGAGCCAGTTAAATCCATTTTCTTCACAAATTTCCCAGTCTCAGGTATTTCTTTTTAGCAATGCAATAAGGAACTAATACACAGTCAGAGAGCCAGGAGATGGAAATCCCAAGGTGCTCTCCTGCTGTCTTCCAGTCTCCTGTCGGTGTCTCCCAGTGTCTCAATTCCACCAGAAACCAGAAATAATAAGAATCCACTGATGTGGTACATAGAAGCCACTCTCTTGGGATGTCAAACAGGATAAAGAAGAATGGAAAGCAAATCCTCATGGCAAATGAGACTATCCCTCTTACCTTCTTGTGTCCTCCTAATTCCTGGGGCTTTCTTTATTTGATTGATTCCTGTCTCATTTCAGCTCTATCAGACTACTTTAATGTTTGACATGTCTTTCTCTACTGTCACTTTTATGCAGAAATGTTTGCATTTGTCAAAAATGCATAGAAAATAAAATGTAATTTTAAAAAGAGAACATATTTATTTTGTTTAGAATATAAATTTGGCTGTTCTAATAAAGACACGAAGTAGAAATATATTAAACAAGAAAGTATAGTTGAGCCTCTGGGTCACTAAGTTCTGAATCTACAGATTCAACAAACCACAGGAGGAAACTTTTCCAAAAATAAAGGTGTGGGCGGAATTGTGTATGTACTGAACAGGTACAAACTTGTTTTTCCTTGTCATTATTTCCGAAAAACTACAATGTAACAAGAATTTACATAGCATTTGCACTTTGTCAGTTATTCTAAGTATTTTTAAATGATTTAATGTATCTGGGAGAAAGTGCATAGAGTATATACAAATACCACATATAAGGAAATTGAGCATCTGCAGATTTTTGTTTGTGCTGGGGTTCTGGAAACAATCCCCCATGAATACTGAATACACAAAAGTGACACTCTTTGAGATCTGAGCTAGAAGCTCCAACACATCATACACCAGAATTCCAAAAATTGCTGCTTCCAGTTCCTAGAGAGTTGCCCTCATCCTTGTGATCCTACCTGGTTCCCAGCAACATCAGCATTCCAGTCTTATGGAAAAGGATGAGGCTTTGCTCCTTCTATTAATCCCATGAGCTGGACTTGGTTCTATCACTTTTGTGATTCTTCCACTTAACAGCACCTGGTCATGCAATGTCATCCAGCACCAAGGAAAACTGGAATGTGGGTCCTTGTGCTGCTTGTGCATTCTCAGAATTGTTACATGACCACAGAGGAAAATGAATGTTGGGGCAACCTAGCAGTCTCTTCAGTCCCTGACTGTCTCTGATTCTGTGCTCATATCAATATTTTTCAGGAACTCCTCAGAAATAATAAATGATGGGGCAGAGAACAGAACTGGTCTCATGCAGGGCTCCAGGGACCAGGGGCTGGTATTGGACCTGCTCTTCATGTTGTGAACTCAGGAAAACCCTTTAATTCTCTAGGTCTTGGCTTCATCTCATGTTATATGAGGAATAATACCATAGATGGTCTTTAAGGAACACATGCTAAATGTTGGTGATACCACAGTGAAAAAGACAGGCATGACTTACTCCTTATCGAGCTTTGGGTTTCATGAGGAAGACAAACATATCGTACCATAACTATAGATAGACAAACAGCTTAGTGCCCTGAGTGTGGGTAACAGAGGTTCTCCTTTTCCTCCCATTTCCTTTCTCAGCCAATCAGAGCTGTGGCATCTTGTCTCTCTAAGAGAGCTCATGATGGATGCACTCACTCCTGATGCTCATGTGTACTCCCAGAGGAGGCTGCGTCTTCTTTCCACCTGGAGAGCTCCTGCCCATGTGCATTCTCAGGATTCCAGAACAAATGTGGCCTCTGATAGGCAAAGAAAAAAAAAAAAACTGAATTTGTTCCTAAATGGTGTTCACTGACCTCTATTTTGTTCCCTATTTCATTTGCTTCTCATTCTCTACCTGGAGTTTGTTTAGGTTAGTTTTTTTTTTTCAGACCACAATTTTGACTGCTAACTTGGTTTTAACTTGAGAATCACTCCTCCACTTTACCCCGTCTAACATGTATAATTGACACATAGTGATGCTGGGTCCAAAGGGCTGGTAAAAAACTGGATCGTAGCCGGGCACGGTGACTCAGGCCTGTAATCCCAGCACTTTGGGAGGCCAAGAAGGGCAGATCACGAGGTCAGGAGATCGAGACCATCCTGGCTAACACAGTGAAACCCCATCTCCACTAAAAATACAAAAAATTAGCTGGGCGTGGTGGCGGCTGCCTCTAGTCCCAGCTACTCGGGAGGGTGAGGCAGGAGAATGACTGAACCCAGGAGGCGGAGCTTGCAGTGAGCCGAGATCGCGCTACTGCGCTCCAGCCTGGACTACAGAGCCAGACTCCGTCTCAAAAAAAAAAAAAAAAAAAAAAAAAAACCTGGATCGTGAGTCAGCCCTGCTGGGCTCACATTCATACTACATAATATATAACTCCCAGGACAAATAATTCCCTCTCTTTGTACTCTAATTGCATTATCTGCAGTAGAGGAATAATGCTAATTTTTACCTCTTAGGCTCTTCAGATGATTAAAAGAAGCAATACCTAATAAACTGTCAATCAGCTGCTGTTATTCTCCCAGATTAGACCGAATCCTCATTCTCCAGTTGAAATTTGCATCAATATGTCTCTTTACAACCCAAGCCCTACACTCCTCCTATTTCCACTCATGGACTCCTCTCATATAAATGTTTGCATCAACAAAGAAAAGCTACCAAAGATCTCCCGAAGGAGAGAATGAAATAGGTTTACATTGTGCATACCCAGTAGAACACTTAGTAGTGCCTCATAGGTATTCCCACACTTCAATTACCTGCTTCAGTGGCACTCAGACCTCACCCTCACTTACTCTTTCCTCTGCTCTATTGCTGAGCAGTTCAGCTCAGACACACACCCTACCAAAAACATTGTGTACAAAATGCTTCTAGGTGTTCAGCAAAGCCACATCAGTGGTCAATTTCAGGTTCTGGGCACTCATCAATAATTCTTCTCAATACAGATAGAGCTGTCCAAAAACAGAATTCTGATAAATGAAATTTTCTTCATCTAATTATACGTGTGTGTTTTAATGCCTTACATTGTGCTTTCACTTTTATATTCCATTTCATCCAAATCTACCATTACCATTAGCTGCCCATGCATGCATCCCTTCATTGAACGAATGTTTATGAAGAGCACAGTGTGCTGGTCATGGAATAGGCACTGGGAGTAAAAAATGTAAAATGTGGTCCTGTCTGCAATGACTGACACACTGAGTTATTTCTCAGCCACCAGGCCCAGCCATTTTCACACTTATCATAGCGAAGGCCACATTTTCCTCTGATTCATAATGCATGTTCTTCTTTCCTGACCATGGATGAGCAGTACTGGTCATGAGGGTGTCACAACCACCTCTCTGTGTATCTGAATTCCTCCACCTGAGAGAAAATGTCAGGCCCAGGATACAGTAATGATCGGGTCCACAGCCCTGGCCGGATGAGTTGGGGGTGTTTTGATCCTAATGTTATTCCCATGTCAGTACAGAAATTGTGTGGCAGTAGAGAGAGGTCAGGCTTCAGAGTCAGCAAGAACTGGATTTCAAACTGGATTTGAGGACCCCCACCTTTTGATAAGTGACTTATTCTCTGCGAGTCTCTGATCTCTCCTCTTTAAATGAGGACAGGAAAAATACCACATGGCAGGGTGGTGGGGAGAATCAGAGATCATACAGCTGGTGATCACATCTGGTTTGTGTTCCCAGGGGCACCAGACTAGGGTTTCTGAGCATGGATCCAACCATCCCAGCCCTGGGTACATCACAGACACCAATCAATGGACGCGAGGAGACTCCTTGCTACAAGCAGACCCTGAGCCTCACGGTGCTGACGTGCATCATTTCCCTCGTGGGGCTGACAGGAAACGCGGTTGTGCTCTGGCTCCTGGGCTTCCGCATGCCCAGGAACGCTGTCTCCATCTACATCCTCAACCTGGCTGCGGCCGACTTCCTCTTCCTCAGCGGCCACATTGTGCGTTCGCCGTTACGCCTCATCAGTATCCGCCATCCCGTCTCCAAAATCCTCAATCCTGTGATGACCTTTCCCTACTTTATAGGCCTGAGCATGCTGAGCGCCATCAGCACCGAGCGCTGCCTGTGCGTCCTGTGGCCCATGTGGTACCGCTGCCGCCGCCCCAGACACCTGTCAGTGGTCGTGTGTGTCCTGCTCTGGGTCCTGTCCCTGCTGCGGAGCATCCTAGAGTGGATGTTCTGTGACTTCCTGTTTAGTGGTGCTGATTCTGTTTGGTGTGAAACATCAGATTTCATTACCATTGCGTGGCTGATTTTTTTATGTGTGGTTCTCTGTGGGTCCAGCCTGGTCCTGCTGGTCAGGATTCTCTGTGGATCCCGGAAGATGCCGTTGACCAGGCTGTACGTGACCATCCTGCTCACAGTGCTGGTCTTCCTCCTCTGTGGCCTGCCCTTTGGCATTCAGTGGGCCCTGTTTTCCAGGATCCACCTGGATTGGAAAGTCTTATTTTGTCATGTTCATCTAATTTCTGTTTTCCTGTCCTCTCTAAACAGTAGTGCCAACCCCATCATTTACTTCTTCGTGGGCTCCTTTAGGCAGCGTCAAAATAGGCAGAACCTGAAGCTGGTTCTCCAGAGGGCTCTGCAGGACACGCCTGAGGTGGATGAAGGTGGAGGGCGGCTTCCTGAGGAAACCCTGGAGCTGTCGGGAAACAGATCGGAGCAGTGAGGAAGAGCCTCTGCCCTCGATGAGACTTGGAGAGCAAGGCTGCCCTGCCACTCTTGACAATTATATGCGTTTTTCTTAGCCTTCTACCTCAGAAATGTTTCAGCGGTTCCTTAAGATCTTCGAATAGATGTTTATCTAACCTGACAGTTGCAGTTTGCACCCATGGAAAGCATTAGTCTGACAGTACAATGTTTAGAGTCTCCTTGATGTTACCAACACATTTTCCCTGTTATCTTACACCAAATCTTTCTTACTGAATACTTTTCCTGAAATTTTCATTGTAATAAAAGGAGTTCCTGTCCACAATCCTAAAACTCTTCTTTACGCTTCTTTTCTACCTGATAGTATCAAAAAAGAGGATTCTTTATTAATCTCTCAGATTATGTTCCCCTGAAAATCATGTTCCCTTCGATGACTGGAGGCATTACTGCAGTTAGAAGCTTGATTCTGAATAAGTGAGTTCTGCTACCTCTAAATTCCATTGAATTCTCAGATATAAAGCAAAATAATGTACTTAGAGACAGACTCTCTCTTCATAAAAACACTCCCACAAATTGGTTTTATGAAAAGTCGTCTCCTGTCATTTGTCCACAGCATGGCGGACATGTTGGCCTTGGTTTCTAGTAAAAACAACTGTGGCCCCTTCCCCTTGAGAACTGGCAAGTTCTTATTTAGCTCTTCCTGGACTAGTGGACCCGTGAGGAGCCTATAAATATGTCCGACCAGTTTCATTTTGGCCACTGGAAACCTCAATATTGATTTTAAAGTGGAAATTACCTTGAAAACCATTTATTATTCACTTACAGATTCTTTCAGTTGTAGGAGAATTCTTCATACTTCCAGGTTTTGTATAAATTGTTCTGACTGTAACTTTCAGTTAGTTTTATGGCTGTTTACATGAGAAGCAAAACTGAAAACATCTGACCTTTCCATGCCAATCTCAATTATGGGATCTGGATAATAACTTACAGTTGGTACAGAATTCTGATACATGCTGTGACATAGATGCACCTGGAAACATTGTGCTAAGGAAAATTAGCCAGATGCCAAACAATATTGTAAGTTCAAATTCTATGAGGTATCCAAACTAGGAAATTCTTGAACACAGAAAATAAATTAGGAGGATCCTGGTGCTGGAAGATGGAGAGAATGTGTAGCCATTATTAAATGAGCACAGGATTTCCGTGTGGAATAATGAAAAGTGCTTAAAAGGGACAGTGGTAACGGTTACGACTTATTGTGAATGTACTTACCTACACAGAATTGGACAATTAAAACGGTTAAAGTTATAAAATGTATGTTATGTAAACTTTACCACAATTTAAAACATTTAATTATAAAAACGGGATTAGTACAAAATTCAGGACTATACTCCACCAGTGTTTAACCCTTGCACAGATAACTCAAGCATTCAGAAGAGACCACCAAGAGAAGATGTGACATCACTGTGGGCTGTGTGCTGCTCACAGACAGTGAGGCTGCCCCTCAGATTGACCCTCACTGAGGGGAGCTGACACATGCAATTTGAGTATGCAGGAGGCAGTACAAAGCAGTTATGAAAGTAATAAAGAGGTCTATACTTTTCATTTTTCAAACCATATTTATTGGTGGCTCTTATCACACTGTTCACAATGTTGAACTCAGGTCCCCTGAGTCCAGATCCATTGCTCTTCCAGGCCCAGCATTTTGCTGATGCTGAATCCTATCTGTCCACCCTCGATTTCCAAATGCTGTAGTAGGACGTAGCTGTAGGTGAGGGTTTCCTACAGGCAAGAGGAAGCAGGAAAGCAGTGTTTGCAGCCAGTGCTCTGGGCCAGGAGCTTTGCCGTGATATCTTTGGTTCAGACTGAGGGCTATTGAGAGAGTCCACTCTGGAAGTCTGTGATATCAATTGCACCGTTTCGGCTAAAGATGTCTGTCGTGAGGAATTCTGTAGATAATTTTCACCTGGCAATTGACTCAAATAATGTTGGTTCTTACCTGGGATTCTGCTTATTTTGATGTTAGTGACGTTCTTTTTCTTTTGATAGAAGAAAACTTCAACTCCAGGCTTAGATTCTGTCCCTAAGGCCCATTCTGAACTCATTTGGCCTCACACATTGCTCCACTACAGCACTTAAAACAGTGTACTTCAAATATTTGTCCTCACATCTTTCTCTTCAACCGCAGCCTGGGGTCTTTAAGAGCAGAGAACATGTCTTTGAATTTCTGGTGCAACAGACTAGGTGTGGAATTTAGAAGAGTGTTGGCAACTATTTTTCTCAAGCAGCTTCCACCTGAAAATCTCATGGTCATCCAGAATCTTGCAAAGGCTGGCTCAGTCACCAAGTCTCACTGGAACTCCTACAGGCACCTCCCATTCAACAGAGTGTCCTCTGCAGTTGGTCATTCTGAGAACAGCTGTTCCCTTTCATTGCAGGTCTGCTCACTGCCTCTGGGAAGAAGAATGGAGGGGATGTGGGAGTCTGCTCATGAGCTGCCTTCTTTCCAAGGCCAATGATGTTTCCTCTCGGTTACGTGTCAAGGAAGAGCATGCAGGACATCCAGGAGAGTTCTCTAGAAACTGAGAAATGATATGAAACTCTCACATGGTACTTTTTGGGAGCTAGTGTTCATGAATATTTTTTTTTGAGATGGAGTTTTGTGCATGCATTTGTTTGTTTGTTTATTTATTTATTTATTTATTTATATTGCCCAGGCTGGAGCGCAATGGCATGATCTTGGCTCACTGCAACTTCTACCTTCTGCATTCAAGCGATTCTCCTGCCTCAGCCTCCCAAGTAGCTGGGATTACAGGTGCCTGCCACCATGCCCAGCTACTTTTTTGTATTTTAAGTAGAGACGGGGTTTCACCATCTTGACCAGGATGGTCTCAATCTCTTGACCTCATGATCTGCCTGCCTTGGCCTCCCAAAGTGCTGGGATTACAGGCGTGAGCCACTGTGCCCGGCCCATGACTACTTTTTAGGCATGAATTCAACAAACATTCAAACCTAATTCATCAAGCACTGTGCTAATTCTACATAAAAGCAAATAGGTCTTTCAAATAAGTTTCTCACTAATACATTCTATCTCTATATCCAATCCTTTCCACTTCATGAAGAGAATATATTGATTGATGCTGAGCAAATGCTGAGCCTTTGTGGTCATTCACTTATGCTCTAGTATACCTGGGCTCAAGGGTACTGAGTCATCAGCCTCACAAGAACCAATTGGATCTGTTTCTTGTCCTGGTTTTTCCAGTTAGGCTTGTCAAAATAATTACCTGATTTATCAAAATACAGCACAAATCAATGAAATACGAGTATAAAAGAAGAACTGCGGTTTCCATACAAACTAATGTGAATGCTTAAAGGGACAATAAAAGCAGGTTCCAAAATTATTGTTAGTTTAATAGGTGTGAGTCTGCCAACTCTATCAGATTAAACAAAAATGAATAATATGGAACAATATCCTCAGAGAGAATGCTATGCATCTGATGCTAAGATCTATACTTAAACTAATCCACACTGCAAATCATAGACAATGAATGATATATGTGCTTTCAGCAAGATAGAGTAGAATTCTATTTGCAAACCCCGCACAAAGGAATGTTCTGTAGTCTAGTTCTATTACAGTGAGTGAATTCTAGGTAAAAATGAAATATTCATGTTACAAATGTATCCTTTTTTATTAATACTGATTAACAGACATTTTCAATTAATCTCTCTACTTGCATTTCTGAATATATCATTAAGTGGGCTTTTCATAACAGTATCTCTCACTTATTCTACTGTTTAGTGTATTAATACATACTGAGAATCTCCTATTCTCTAGCTTGCATGCCAGATACTTGGGAGTCAAAGTAAACATACGCACATTCACAGAACTCACAGCCTGTGAAGGAAGGACACTAGTGCAGGAAAGACTGCCTCCCAAAGTGACACATGCTATCCAAGTATTGTGTTTGTGACTCAAGGGTGCTCAGAGGAGAGGCTATCTAAAAATTCCCAGTTATCTTGCTGCCATCCTGAAGAGGAATGCCACCCCCAAGCACCCAGCTGAAGCAGGACAATACGATTCTAGTAAATTAGAGAATGTTCACCAAGTGACTGCTCATGCAAGACAACAATCTTAGCAACGGTTTTATAGTTGATGACATCAAAAGATTAATAGGCTGAATCTTACAACAGCCCTCAGTTGACAGTCCAACATCACACCAGTGCACAATTCCTGAAAAGATTTTTAAGAGACCCTGCAGGTGCTTAGGTCACGGGCACTGCGGAACTATCTACCACCATTACCGTGTGCTCCAGCAGAAGAAGCCCTTACCTCCAGGCAAACCCAAATCAAAGCATCTAGAAATCTTAGGATACGGAAGGATGCAGAATATGCAAGTGCCGAAATGGGAAGAACATGGACATGGTTTCAGGGATTTGGGATTCTCAAGCTGACTGCATGGCCGACATGGGTCACATGCTCATTCCAGGGAAACCAAGCAGATAGTGAGGTTATGGGATTGCCCCAGTCTGAAACTGTGCCGTTTGTGCATTTGTGCTCAGGTATCTCTTTTCAGAATATGTGGGTAAAGTGTGACTTTGCCATAACCATGGACTGAATATAAGTACTGTTATGATCCAGGCCACCTGAGAAATTCATGTCTCTACACTGACTATAAGCATAGTAAGCGTGTGTTCTTCTCACCTATGTGGCAGCGACCTAGAATCCGAAGAGACTGCTGTGGTACTTGTTCTGTATGATGGTGTGGTAACCATTGGGCACCTTTATTGTCAATGTACCAATGCTGACCATAGATATAGATGACATTTGTTTGCTGTTATCTAACAACAACAGCAGAGTATAGAAGAAGAAATCTCAATGCTCATGCACATCCTGTTGGTTCAATTGTTCTGAAACCTTGCAGGATGCAAACGCAAGGAAGGAGAGCAGAGATAGAGCAGATCTCATTCCTAAGTGTGTATGTAGAAGTCAGTGGATCATGGAAGGCTTTGTGTAATAGGTAGAATTTTAACCGATGACTACAATTTACCCAGCATTATTATTAATAATTATACCCTCTCTAAATTTTGCCAGTCACACAAATTTTTGTATTGCACAAGGAGAGATAAATAGGATCTGGACATTTGGAAATAGAAGAAGAGATAATTTATACTGACACTGCTAATAAAAGCATAGAGTTTTTAGGGAATGGTGAATAAATCATACATGAGTTTTATTCCTTGTGTTCCCCCCCTCACATGTATTTGGTCACGGTGGCAAGATCCCTCTTAAATAGAATCACAAGGCTGGAGTGCTCTGAATAATGAGCATTATCTTTTGTGGCCTGGAAGTGATAGCGGTTGGTGTTAATTTTGTGATATTCATAGGAATGAACTCCATAATAATGTAAAGTTCAGAGCAGGCCAGGCAGGTCAGGCCAACAGGACAAGCTACAAAGTCAAAGCTCTGTTGTCCATACCCTCCTTCAGCCCTCCAGAGTCAGAAGACATATTTCCAGCCCTCCAAGGTCAGAAGGCATACATAAAAGATAAGAAAAAGTGTGGGGGTTAGGGGAGAAGACAGAAACAGTAGAATGCAGCCCCTTCTCTGGAGCAGCATTTTTACCTGCAAAACGCCCACACTTAACTCTAAACTTTTGCATAGCCTTGATATGGATGCTAGCTTAAGAGTTGGTAACCAGTTCTCCAAAAAATCCCTATTCAAATTCTGTGTGTCACCTTGCACCTTTTTTGTAATGTAGTATCTACAGTGTCTTGATATTTGGCTCAGTACTCCTGGTTTAACATCCTGATACACATGTGAAAGAATAATACATACCAACCTGAGAAGTTCTAAAGAAGTTGATGAGAATTGTCATTCCCTGTCCAGGTCCTCAGGCTTCCTTACCTTCTTATCAATTCATATACAGTTACTAATGAGTAGAAATGCAGGATTCAGCCTTTAATTGTGTCTGTAAAAGTTTATATATTCATTGAAAGAGAGATTGGAAGCAAATATGATAAAAATTTAATATGTACTCAATTTTGTGGTAGGTGTGTGACTGATTATTATAACATCTTCTAGCCTATGTCCCTGGCTTGCAAACTTCCTTCCAGTATACCCCCATGTCCTCATTCTTGATGTATTAGTCTGTTCTCACACTGCTAATAAAGGCATACCCAAGACTGGATAATTTATAAAGGAAAGAAGTTTAATTGACTCACAGTTCTACATAGGTGGGTAAGCCTCACAATCGTGGCGGAAGGCGAATGGGGAGCAAAGTCACATCTTACATGGTGACAGGCAAGAGAGCATATGGAGGGGAACTCCCCTTTACAAAACCATCAGATCTTGTGAGACTTACTCACTACCATGAGAACAGCATGGGAAAGGCCCACCTCATGATTCAGTTATCTCCCACCAGGTTCCTCCCATGACACGTGGGAATTATGGGAACTACAATTCAAAATGAGATTTGGGTGGGGACACAGCCCAACCATATCACTTGGTGACTTCAATATCTATGGAGGTAGTCCGTACAAGAAAAAGGCCTTTCAGTTGTTTTTTAAGTTTTCATTCTCAATTAATTGTAGACTATGAAGAAGTTACAAAAACAGTACAGAGAGTTTCTGTATGTCTACCACCCAAACTACAGCAATAGTAACATGTAACATAAATGTCTCATCAAAACCAGAAAATTGACATTGGTATCATCTAATTACTACACTTCAGATCTTATCAGATTTCACCAAATATCTACAGTAAAATCTTACCAGATTTTACCAGTGTTTGCATGCACTCATTTGTGAAGTGAGCTATGTCTCTGTGTTTCATTCCATAACATTTTGTCCCATGTATAGATTCATGTAACTAAAACCACATAAACCACATTGAAGACCTAGAAGTGTTTATTCACCACAAAACAACTGCCTTGGGCTCCTCCTACTGTCTTATCTACACTGTTTCTTCCCAAATTCCTTTAATCACTGATCTATTTTCCATCTCTATAATTTTGTCATTTCAAACGTGTTACATAAATGGAGTCATACAGTATCCAATCTTTTGACTTTGGCTTTTTTCATTCAGCACAATGTTTTCAAGATCCACCCAAGTTGTTGCAGGTATCAGTAGCTTTTTGCTGTTTTTTTTTTTTTTTAATACTACCGAGGTACAGATGGACTGTGCTTTGTTTCACTATTCATAAGTGGAAGGACACTGTCATTTTTTTCTAATGTTGCATTTAAAAATAAAGCAACTAGAAACCTATGTGTACAGATTTTTAAGTGAACTTAATTTTCCTCTCCATATGATAAAATCTAGAGCTAGATTTCTGGGTTGTATGAAAATAGGATTTCCCAGCATAGCTCTATCATTTTACTTTCTCACTGGCAATTCCTCCAAATCTCAGCCAACATTTGAGATTTTTTATTTATTGCCCAAAATATTAGTGATGTTCAGCATCTTTCATGCATTTATTTGCCATGCATACATCCCCTTGCTGAAGCATCTGTTCATCTTTTGCCCTGGTTAAATCCAGCTCTCCACTAACTCCAGGCCTGTTCCCATAGAATGGAACGTGGCTGGAGCACAGTAAAGAACCATGCCCCATTGTTTTACTTTATATTTATGTCTTTCAACCCGAAATGTCCATTTATTTCTCCTGAACAATCATCTAGCATTTCCATAATTGCCTCTCACTCTGCAAGCAAAGCTCTTCACACCATCTCTCTCTTGAAACCACTTCCTCATTCTTTTTATCATTCTGAAGTGATGCACTGCTGAGAATTATCCACCTCCCCACACAAGCTACCTGCCCATCTGCCTCTGAGCCCATTGCTCTGCCTTTTCTCTCATCCCAGGAAATGGGCTCTGTGTGCTCCTATTTGAAACCATCCTTTCCATTTGAATGAGTTTCCCCTGCTCCCTCGCCCTGGATCATTTTATAAAATCATTGGCTGTCCCTCCTGCATCTTCCATATTTTCTTCTCTAATGGATCCTTCCATTATAGTTGAAACCCACTATCCTATTCCTGGCTTAAATCACCACCCATGTCCACATTTCCCTTCATCTACAGCCTGATTTCTTTTCTTAACTTTAGAAAAAAATCTCTTCCAAAGAGTTTTCTACACTCGTTATCCTCATCTTCTCAAATATCTATCTCCCTCTTTTAACTAGATCATTAAATTTATTTTCCTTGTTTGAAAATTTATTTTGTCAAAGTAATAAAGTCACAGGTTTCAAAAAAATTTTAATGCACACAGTGAAAATTGACATTCCCGTTCCAGGTCCTCAGGCATACCTGCATATATATATTTGTTTCAACTGTAATGAAAGGATCCAACAGAGAAGGAAACGTTGCAGGTGCAGGAGGGAGATTCAATAATTACATAAAAGAATTCAAGGGGAGGGGGCAGGGAAACTGCATTCAAGTGGAAAACAACTATATATATGTAGTAGTTTTAGTATGACAAAGAATATATATGTATTCTTTTATATATGTATTCTTATATATATTCTTTTACATATATTTATTCCTTGTCATACAAAATATAAATTGGTCTGTATTTTTTAATGTTTATTTTTATTT
Organism: Theropithecus gelada; assembly: GCF_003255815.1. Taxonomy (NCBI): domain Eukaryota; kingdom Metazoa; phylum Chordata; class Mammalia; order Primates; family Cercopithecidae; genus Theropithecus; species Theropithecus gelada. Next base: position 47,324,720 of record NC_037682.1, on the reverse strand, counting down.
TAAGTTCAAGGGTACATGTGCAGGATGTATAGGTTTGTTACACATGTAAACATGTGCCATGGTAGTTTGTAGCCCCTATCAGCCCATCACCTAGGTATAAAGCCCGGCATGCATTAGCTATTTTTCCCAATGCTCTCCCTCCCCCGACAACAGCCCAACAGGCCCCAGTGTGTTTTGTTCCACTCCCTGTGTCCATGTGCTCTCATTGTTCAGCTCCTACTTAAAGTCAGAACATGTGGTGTTGGGTTTTCTGTTCCTGCATTAGTTTGCTGAGGATAATGGCTTCCAGCTGTATTCATGTCTCTGAAAATGACATGATCCCATGCTGCAATGAACATATGTGTGTATGTATCTTTGTAACAGAATGACTTATATTTCTTTGGGTATTTATATTTCTTTGGGTATATACCCAGTAATGGGAATGTTGGGTCAAATCTTATTTCTGGTTCTAGATCTTTGAGGAATTACCAGACTGTCTTCCACAATGGTTGAACTAATTTACATTTCCATCAACAGTGTAAAAGCATTTCTTTATTTTTAAAAAAAGAGAAGAAAACACTAAAATAAGTGGTGTCAGTCCATTATGAGACTTAGATAACTCTATGCTATACATTATTATTTTGGTTAAAGACTCACATCACAAGCTTACATTGCTTGACACTGATACCTAAGCTCACAGTTGGCAATTAAGTGCTCTAGAACAACAATTACTAACAAAGCGGTGGACCAGATGAAATGGGATGGGAGAGGCTGATATGTGAGTAAAAATACGACAGAGGCTAAGAAACACCTCAACTAGGGATTATGTCTTAGCTGGCTGTGGTCTCCAATTTGCACCCATTCCCTGTAAAGGAAAACACAGGGCTGTTCAGCATCTTGATAAGCCTGGCTTGGTCACCAACTTTCCCTCCAGCTCCTGAAGGCATCTCTGGAATTACAGGACACAGAAGGGTCCTCTGGAGTCACTAAATCCCAGAAAGGCTCTTCTACTTCAGCACAGGATGGCTGTCTACTTCTGGATAGAAGAAGGAGCAAAGGTAAGGGTATATACCAAGAATTGTCTTCTTTCCAAAGTCAGTTATGGGTTTTTGCTATAAATTCACATTCCTGTGTTTTCATCTTGGGGAGTGTATTAGTCTGTTCTCATACTACTAACAAAGTCTTACCTGAGACTGGGTAATACATAAAGAAAAAGTTTAATGAACTCATAGTTTCACAGGCCTCACAATCATGAAGGAGGAGCAAAGGCACATCTTACATGGCAGCAGGCAAGAGAGCATGTGCAGGAGAACAGCCCTTTATAAAACCATCAGATCTTGTGAGAGTTATTCACTATCATGAGAACAGCACAGGGAAGATCCAACCCATGATTCAATACCTCCCACTGGGTCCCTCCCCTGACATATGGGGGCTATGGGAGCTACAATTCAAAATGAGATTTGGGTGGGGACACAGCCAAACCATATCAGGATGCTACATGCAGGGAGTCATTAGCTTGCTTGAGGAAAAGTCAGGAGACATGAAGCTTCCTTCTGGAAACTGAGTGCTGGCAAACCCGACTGTAGGAGTTCCAAATGGGGTCAAACAGACTTTTCTCCCTACTGATCTGTTTCTCCATGGCTTCTCCTCTATTTCAACCATTCAAATCTTCTGTCATGGAGACAATGCTGCCTCTTACATTCATTATGGAGCAAAGAGACATGCAGGCGTTGCTTCCCAGAGCTAAACTACTATTAACCCAAGTTTCATTGCTTTGCTTGCTTTCAAAGTTATTCTGAAATAATAATAATAGTTATCCAGGAAGAAACAAATGGTCCAACATTAAATAATTGAGGAGTATTTTATGCCAGGATTACTTACAAAAAATTCTGGCTTAAAGGAAAGTGACAATGCATGGTGATGCAACCTAAGGCAAGCAATAAACACTATTTCCTCCCCTAGGCTTAAAAGGACAGGAAAACTGCAGTTACTCTTGAAAGCATAGCTGTAGCTGCAACTGTAAAGGTGGGAGAGGATGAGGCAGGTGGAGAACCCTGCATCACCATCACACAGCATCACAGGCAGAGAGCCAGAAATCCCAAAATCGCTGTCCTCCTGCCCTCCAGTCTCCTGACAGTGTCTCCTAGTTGCTCAGTTGAACCAGAAACCAGAAGTAAAAGAATCTCACTTATGAGGTACACAGAAGCCACCATCTTGGAATGCCAAATAGGGTAGAAAAAGAGGGACAAAAAAATCCTTAGGGCAAATGAGACTATCCCTCCCACCTTCTTATATCCTCCTACTTTCTGGGGTTTTTCTCTATCTAAATGTCATTCAATCGTATATCATCACAGCTCCATCTATGTTATTTTTTTTTTCTATTTCCACCTTCTCTCTCTAGTGTCAATTTTATGGACAAACACCCACATTAATTAAAAATGACTGATTGGGGCCGGGCGCAGTGGCTCAAGTCTGTAATCCCAGCACTTTGGGAGGCGGAGATGGGCGGATCACGAGGTCAGGAGATTGAGACCATCCTGGCTAACACGTTGAAACCCCGTCTCTACTAAAAAAAAATACAAAAAACTAGCCAGGTGACGTGGCAGGCGCCTGTAATCCCAGCTACTCGGGAGGCTGAGGCAGGAGAATGGCGTAAGCCAGGGAGGCGGAGCTTGCAGTGAGCTGAGATCCGGCCACTGCACTCCAGCCTGGGTGACAGAGACAGACTCCGTCTCAAAAAAAAAAAAAAAAAAATGACTGATTGGAAGGTAATTTTTAAGAGAAAACGTATTTCTTTTAATTTAAGTATAAGTTTAGTTGTCCTAATACAGATATCTTTATTAAATCAAGATATCTTCAACAAGAAAGTACAGTGGGTTCTCCATATACATAGTTTCCACATCCGGGGATTCACCCAATAGCAAATCAAAAATGGTCAGAAAAGGAAAATTAAAAAACGATAGTGGCATCTGTACTGAATAGGTACAGACATTTTTATCCCTTCTTTATTCCCTGAAAAAACCCAACTATTTATATAGCATTTACATGGTCTTAGGTATTATTAGTAAAGTAGAAATCATTTAAAGTATATTGGAGAATGTGGGTAGGTTATATATAAATGCTATGCCATTTTCTATAAGGAAACTGAACATCTGAAGATTGTGGTGTATGCAGGGGTCCCAGAATGAATCGCCTGTAATACCCAGAAATGAGTATATCTTAGACATAAGTTGGAGGCTTCAAGGCATCATACATTAAGACTCCAAAAACTGCGGCTTCCCAGTCCATAGAGTGGAATCCTCATTCTTTGTGGTCTTACTGGTTCCCATCCACATCAGCATTCTATCCTTATGGAAAAAGAAAGAGGGAAAGGGGAGCCTGTACTCCATCCATTGATCCCATGAGCCGGGACTTGCTTACATCACATCTACTCACCTTCCACTGATCAGAACCTGGTCATACGATGTCATCCAGCATCCAGGAAAACTGGGACATGTTTTTAACATGCTTTTAAATGCTCAGAATTGTTATGTCACTAAAGAGGAGAATGGAGATTGGGGCAACCTTGCAGTCGCTGAAGCCCCTGATTATCTCTCAGACTTGTTGCTCACATCAAGGTTTTTCAGGAGCTCCTCAGAAATAATCAATGATGGGGCAGAGAATAGTACATAAGTACAGGGATGTTGATATGGGATCTGCTCTTTGTGATATTGGAAAAACAAGTCTGACTCTTGTAGCCTTAACTCCTTCTTACATTAAATGAGAATAGTACAATAGATGGCCTTTAAGGAATACATGCTGTATTAGTCCGTTCCCACACTGCTATAAAGATACTACCTGAGACTGAGTAATTTACAAAGAAGAGAGATTTAACTGACTTACAGTTCCACATGATTCGGGAGGCTTCAGGAAAATTATAATCATGAGGGAAGGTGAAAAGGAAGCAAGGCATGTCTCACATGGCAGCAGGAGAGAGAGAGAGAGAGAGAGAGAGAATGGGGAAGTGGGAGACACTTAAACAACCAGATATTGTGAGAACTCACTCACTATCATGGGAACAGCAAGGAGGAAATCTGGCCCATGATCCAATCATGTCCAACCGGCTCCCTCCCTCCACACATGAGGATTACAACTCAAGATGAGATTTGGGTGGAGACACAGAGCCAAACCATATCACATGCTAAATGTTGGTGATACTACAGTGAACAAAAACAGGCATAGCTTAGTCCCTGTGGAGCTTCAGGTTTAATGAGGAAGACAAATGTTTCAAATATTAAATAGGGTATATCAAATATATACCCTAAATATAGATGCACATACTGTTAAGTTCCGTGGGTGGGGATCACAGTTTTCCTTCCATTTCCTTTTCTGGCCAACCAAGGCTGTGGCAGCTTGTTTCTCTAACACAGCTCAGGATGGATGCACTCACTTTTGATGTCTCTCTGTACACCTGAGGAAGGACGCATTTTCTTTCTACTTGGATGCTTTCTACCCCTGTGGCTCCTCAGGATTCCAGAGGAAAGCCCACCTTCTTGAGGAAGGAAAGGGTGCCTGAATTCCTTATTTTGCTCTTAATTGGTTTCCCTTCACTCTCATTTGCTAGATATTAGGTTCGCTTCTCATTGTCTCCAGAGTTTCTTAGGTTACTTCTTTTCAGTCCACAGTTTTGACTACCATCTTGGATTTATATTGGGAATTACAGTCTCCTCTGCTTTCCCACACAGTGATGTGTAACCAACACACAGTGGTGGTGGGTCCAAAGGGCTAGCAAAAAAGATAAACTCTGAGGCAGCCCTGCTGGGTTCTAATCCACATCGTGTGAGACTAAGAAATAATTACACATCCTTTATGTCTTCCTTTGTCATCCCCTGTAAAATAGGAATATTACTAATTCTTACCTCCTAGGCTCTTGAAAAGATTAAGAGGAACAGTACCTAATAAATACTCAATTGGCTACTGTTATTCACCCAGATGGAAGCTAGTCTTCTTTCTTCAGTTAAAATCTACATGAGCATCTCTCTTTACATTCGAAGCCCTGAAATTTTTCTGGTTCCCCTCAGGGACTCCTCTGAAACAAAAGTTTGCGTTAGCAAAGGAAATTCTACTGAAGATCTGGGAGAGAGAATGAAGTAGGTTTATGTTGTGCATACCCAGCACACCACTTAGAAGTTCTCCAGGTCTATTTCCACTTTTCAATTGCCTCCTTCAGTGACACTCAGGCCTCATGTTCACTTACTTTTTCCTCCTGTATATTCTGAGCAATTCAGCTCAGACTCGCACCCTACCCCAACACTGTACCAAAATGCCTCGGAGGTGCTCAGCAAAGCCAACACTGAGTCCTCATTTCAAAGGCACATCAGTGATCAGATATTTAGGCTTATGTAGCTAATTCTTTTTAACACAGACAGAGCTGTCCACGAATAGAATTCTGATGAATGAAATTTTCTTCATCTTATGCATATGTGTGTTCTGATACCTTTAATTGTGCTTTCATTTTTTACTTTCTATTTAACTCAAATTTCCCACTACCATTAGGCTCCTCATGCATGCATTCACTCATTGAATAAATGTTTGTGGAGAACACAGTGTGCCTTACATGGAGCTAGGCACTGGGAATATAAAAAGTAGTGCTCCTTCCTGGGGCTTAGCCCAAGTGGGTTCTTGGCTTTGTACAGAAAAGAATTCAAGGGCAAGCCAGTGGTGTTAGATAGCAAGTTTTATTAAAGCAGCAGAGGTACTGCTCCTTGCCAAGCAGGGCTACCCCATAAACAGTGTGTCCAGAGTAGCAGCTCAGGGGCAGTTCTGCAGTCATATTTTTGCCCACTTTTAGTGATATGCAAATTAAGGGGCAGTTTATGCAGAAATTTCTAGGATAAGGGTGGTAACTTCCAGGTAATGAGGTAGTTGCCATGGAAAAAAGTGATAATTTCTAGGTGTTACCATGGCCATGGTAAACTGACATGGCACACTGGTGGGCATTCTTATGGAAAACTGCTTCCACCCAGCCCTGTTTTAGTTAGTCCTCAATCTGGTCCAGTGTCAGAGTCCTCACCTCCAGAGTCGAGTCACACCTCCTACCTCAATGGCACACTGGTGGGCATGTCCTATGGAAAGCTGCTTTCACCCTGGCCTTGTTTTAGCTAGTCTTCAGTTTGGTCTGATGTCTAAGTCCCTGGCTCTAGAATCAAGTCCCACCTCTTACCTCACTGTCTTCAGTGACTGACATGCTGAGCCCTTTCTAGCCTATCAGGCCAGCCATCCTTACATCTGTCTCAGCAAAATGCTACATCCTTTCGTGTCCCTTAATCATGATCTTCTTCCTCCATGGATAGACCACTCTTAGTCATGGGGGTGTCGCAGTCACCTCTTTGTCTTTCTGAATTCCTGCACCTGAGAAAATTTCTGGCCCAGTCCAGAGTAAAGCTCGGGCCCATAGCCCTAGCCGGTTGAATGGAGGTGTTTTGATCAAGGAATACTTCCATGTGATTAGAGAATCTTGTTGCAATAGAGAGAGCCCAGGCTTTAGTGTCAGCAAGAACTGGTTTGAAACCAGATCCAAGGCCTCCTGATATTTTATTTGGTTATTCTCCATACGCCCCTGTTTTTCTCCTCTGAAAAATGGGAACAGTAATTCACACATTGCAGGGTGATCTTGAGAATCAGAGATCACACATCTGGAGCTCAAATCTCCTTGTCTTTCCCCAGGCACCAGTGAAGGGTTTTGGACTGTGGATTCAACCATCCCAGTTTGGAGGACAAAACTCACATCAATGAATGGAAACAAAAAGAACCGTTCTTGAACTTGTGACTTGGAGATCCTGATCCCAAACTTACTGATGTGCATCATTGCCCTGGTCAGGCTGGCAGGACACGTGGTTGTGCTCTGGCTCCTGGGCTTCCATGTGCCCAAGAACACCTTCTCTATCTACATGCTCAACCTGGCCAGACGGACTGCCTCTTCCTCAGTGGCCACAGTATACGTTCACCAATGTAATTCATCAGCACTTTCTCTTCCATCTCCATCTACTTTCCTAGCTTCTTCAATGCTGTGATGATCCTTTACTACCTTGCAGGGCTGATCATGCTAAGCACCATCAGCACCAAACACTGCATGTCCACCCCGTGGCCCATCTGGTACTGCTGCCATCACCCCACACACCTGTCAGCAGTCCTGTGTGCCGTGCTCTGGGCCCCGTCCCTGCTGCTCGCCTTCCTGGAGGTTACTACTGTGCTTTTCTGTTTAAGATTGGGGACTACAGTTGGTTTCAGACGTTTGATTTTGTCACAGGCACGTGGCTGATTTTTAGATTTGTGGTTCTCTGTGGGTCCAGCCTGGTCCTGCTGGTCAGGATCCTCTGTGGCTCTGGTGGATGCCGCTGACCAGGCTGTACGTGACCATTCTGCTCACAGTGCTGGTCTTCCTCCTCTGCGGCCTGCCCCCTGGCATTCAGTGATTCCTGTTCTTCTGGATTCACAAAAACTTTCATGTCTTCCTTTGTCATGTTCTTCCAGTTTTAGTTGTCCAGTCCTCTCTTAAGACAGTGCCGACCCCATGATTTACTTCTTCTTGGGCTCCTTTAGGCAGTGTCAAAATAGGCAGACCCTCAAGCTGGTTCTCCAGAGGGCTCTGCAGGACATGCCTAGGATGGATCACAGGGAAGGATACTTTGCTCAGGGAAAGGTAGAGCTGTCGGGAAGTGGATTGAGGCAGCAATTTTCATCTGATGCGATGAATCTCTGTCCAAAACCGTACAACTCTTCTTTATTGTTTCCTCCCTGACAATACTGAAAAAGATTCTTTATTTATCTCTCAGTCTATGCTCCCCTGAAAATCATGTTCTGTTCTGAGATTGGAGCTGGGGACATTGCTGCAGGTGGAAAGCTCAGTTCTGAATAAGTGAGCTCTGCTATCTTTCAATTTCATTGAATTCTCAGGTGTTAGGGAGAATAATGTCCTTGGAGACAGACTCTCTGCCTGCATAAAAATAGTCTAGGAAATTGGTTTATAGGATAAGGAAATTCAAAAAACCAATTTTGTACAATTGTACAACGTCTTTGTGTTTTAAGCTAAGTGTTATTACAAAAGAGAAAAGAATTAAAAATTAGAAAGTTCATAAAGTAAAATAGTTACAGTAAACTAAGGTTACTTTATTATTGAGGAAAGAAAATTTTTTATAAATTTAGTGTGACCTAAATGTACAGTGTTTATCAAGTCTAGAGTAGTGTACAGTAATATCCTAGGCCTTCACATTCACCCACCACTCACTGGCTTACTCAGAGTAACTCACTCACTGTCCTGCAAGCTCCATTCGTGATAAGCGCCCTATATAGGCATATCATTTTTTAATCTTTAGTACCACACTTTTAGTGTACCTGTTCTATGTTTAGATGTATTTAGAACACAAATACTTACATCGTGCTATAACTGCCTACATTATTCAGTACAGTTATTGCTGTGTAGGTTTGTAACTTAGGGGCAATAGACCATAAAATATAGCCTATGTGTGTAACAGGCTACATACCATCTAGGTTTGTGTAAGTTCATTCTATGATGTTCACACAACAATGAGATTGCCTAAGGATGCATTTCTCCGAATGTATCCCTATTGTTAAGTGATGCATGCTGTACCTGATTTATCAAAATACAATGTAAATCAATGAAATATGAGTATGAAAGTAAAAGTATAGATTCAGTGAAAACTAATGTGCATGCTAAACAGAGCAAAAAAGACTAGATTCAAAATTATTGTTATTGAATTTTAGCTGTGAGCCTGACAACTGTTCTGCACTGAAAAAATTTAACAATGTTGAGAAACATTCTCCGACAGAATGCCTTTCATATGATGCTATGTTCTGCATTTTAATAAAGTCAAACTGCAAGTGATAGACAATGCTTGATAGATGTGCTTTCTGCAAGACAGGTAGAGTAGAATTCTATTTGCTGAACACTACTCAAAGGAAAGTCCTTCATCTCCTTCATTTTTGGTAAATGAATTCTACTTAGAAATAAAATATTTGTATTATAAATATATCATTTTTTAAAAATTGTCATTTAACAGACCTTTGCATTTAAACTGTCCACTTGTAGTCCTAAATTTATCACTAAGTTGGCTCTTCATAGCAATGTCATTTGCTCATTCTTCTGTTTATTCTATAAATACATACTGAGCATCTTCCATCCTCTAGCCTCCATGCCAGACACTGGAGCGTCAGAGAAAACATACCCACCTTCACAGAGGTCACAGTCTGTAAAAGGATGGAGCCTAATGCAAGGAAGACTGCTGCACACTGTGAAACATGCTATCATAGAGCTGCATCTGTGGGTCTAGTGTGCTCAGAGGAGGGGGCGTCTAAAAACTCTCAGTTGTCTTACTCCCATCCTAAAGAGGAATGTCACATCCAACCTCCCTCGTGTGCATGACAATATGGTTCCAAAAATTAAGGGAGAGTTCACCAGGTGGTTACACATGAGGATGAAATACATCTTCAGCAAAAGGTTTACAATTGATGGAAGGCCAAGACTCATTCTGCTGAACCTTGTAATGTTGCTCAGTCTACAGTCTGATGTCTCACCACTTCACAATTTGTGGAAACAATTTCAAGGAGAGTCCCTACAGGTGTGTAGGCCATAGGCATTACAGAACTACCTACTCCCACCACCCTGTATTCCAGCAGACGAAGCCCTTGCCTCTGGCCAAGCCCAACTCAGCATCAGGAAATCCTAAGATATGTAGGGATGCAGAATGGACAATACTAGATTGGGAAGAACACTGGACCTGGAGTCAGGGAACCTGGATTCTTATGTTGACTCCATGACCAACTTGGGTCACATGCCCTATCCAGGCCACTGAAGCAGCTAGTGAGTTTATGAGATTTCTCCAGTCTGAATCTTATGCCACTTATGTCCAGGTAAAAGAAAACATTGGTAGGAGCTTACCTTACCATTAACTTGAAGGTAACTATCATTGAGAGTCAGGCAGGTGCAGAAGATCATACATCTACATCATGACTACAATGACATTGAGCATATATTCTTCTCACATATGTGGAAGGTACCTAGAACTCAGACGATGGTGTGGTATGTATTGGGCACCAACGTTGTCAGTGCACCAATGGTGACTATAAAAATAGATGGAATTTAGCTCCTGTTTTCCAGAAGCTACAGTAGAGTGTGGAAGAAAAGATCCTATTACATATGCTTATCATATTGGCATAAATGGCTCAAAATCCACTAGGATTAAACACTGAGATGGGAGCAGAGGGTAAAATCCTCATTAATAAGTGTGTCTAGGATGGTGAATAGATCAAGGAAGGTTTCTTGAAACACCTGGAATTTGAAGTGATGACTCTACAATTCACCCAGCTTGTATCCTCTGTCTCTTTAGCCAGTCACATGCATTTTTGAATTAGGCAACAAAAGATAAATATGATCTGGACAGATGGAAATGGTAGAAAAGTTAATTTCTAGTGGCATTGCTAATAAAAGTATAGTGTTGTTTTGGATATGGCGATCAGAACATAAATGAGTTTCATTTCTTGTGCCACAACAAGCATTTGTACGTGGTTAGGAGAACACTCTTAGAAGGCTCAAGAGTGGAGTGCTCTGAACAATGAGCATTGCCTGTCATGGCCTTGAAGTGATAGAGGTTGGCATTCATTTTGTGAAATTAGTTGGAGTGTACACTAAAATATAGTCAAGTCTGGAGAGAACCAGCCAGGTCAGTCCAGCAGGACAAGCCAACAAGCAAAGTCTTGCTCTCCTGACCCTCCTCCCTAGAATATGTCCAACCCTTCAGTGTCAGAAAACACCGACAAAAGCAATGGGGAAGCGAAACAAGGAGAAATATACAGGGTGAGGAGGAAGAGAGAAGCTGCGGAGTGCACTTTTTTCCCTCTGGCAGTCTTTTTGCCTGCAAAAGGACAACACTGGCAATAGAGAGATGGTTCATCTTACATTAAATTCAGCATTTTATTGCTCACATAAAAATTCAACTTCGAACTTTTATAGCCTTGGTATGAATGATAGATTGTGAGTTGATAACCAATGATCAGAAACCATATTTAAATTCTGTTCGTCACTTTTGCACCTCTTTCGTAATAAGGTATCTATAGTGTCTTCTTATTTATTTATTTCTAATTTGTTTTGAGACTGAGTCTCACTCTATTGCCCAAGTTGGTGTGCAGTGGCACAATATCTGCTCACTGCAACCTCCACCTCCCGGGTTCAAGTGATTCTCCTGCCTCAGCCTCCCAAGTACCTAGGATTACAGGCACATGCCACCATGCCCGGCTAATTTTTAAATTTTAAGTGGAGACGGGGTTGCACCATGTTGGCCAGGCTGGTCTTGAACTCCTAACCTCAAGTGATCCACCCACTTCAGCCTCCCAAAGTGCTGGGATTACAGGAGTGAGACACAGCACCTGGCTGTGTCTTCATGTTTAGATTAATACTCCTGTTTTAACATCCTGTCACATGTGTGACAGAATAATGCATATTGGCTTCAGAAGTTCTGAAGACATCAGTGAGAGGAAAGATACAGGTTTGAACTTTTTATTGTACCTGTACAATTTAGTTCATCAATTTTTAAAGAGAAGTTGGAAGCAAATACGACAAAATGTTAATATATACCTCATTTTAGTGGTGGATATGTGAATGCTTATTACATTATGTTGTATCCTGTGTACATGATTTACAAACTTCTTTCCAACATAAACTCTGTCCTCATTCATGGTGACTTCAATATCTCTGGAGGTAGTCCATACAACAAACAACTTTCCATTGTTTCTTAACTTTTCATTCTGAAATAATTAAAAACTAGTAAGAACTTAACAAAAATAGTACAGACAGTTCCTGTGTACCCATCACCAAACCTACACCAAAAGTGGCATCTTATATCAATATAGTATATTATCAAAACCAGGAAATTGACATTGGTACAGTACAATCATCTACACTTCAGACCTTACTTGGATTTCAACGGCTCTGCATGCACTCATTTCTGGGGAAGTGGGGTGTATTTATTTGTGTTTAATTCTGCCATATTCTTCACATGTGGACATTCATATAACCATCACCACAGTGAAGATATAGAACTGTTTCTTCACAACCATAGAACTTCCATGGGCTACCATATATAGTCACACCCACTCCCATCCCACTTCTTAAATCCTTGACAACCGTAGATCTGTTCTCCACCTCTATAATTTTGTCAGTTTGAAGATGTTTTAAAATGGAATGTTACAGTATCTAACCTTCTGAGTTAGTTTTTTCATTTAGCATAATGCCTTCAAAATCCATGCAAGTTTTGTAGGTATAGATACACTCCATGGTTGTATAGTTTATTGTTGATTTTTTAAATTGCTGAGTGTTCCATTGTATGTATGTACTATGTTTTGTTTCACTATGCACAAGTAAAAGAACATTTTGCTTGTTTCCAGGTTAGCTAGCATAAATAGAGCAGCTATAAACACATGTATACGTACTTTTTTCTAAAATCATGAACCATTTCCATATGGCACTTTAATAGTCCTATCTTTAATCCAGCTTGAGGTCATTTTGCATTCTATTTTCTTTATTTTTAAAATTATTCAACTTACACAAATTACAATATCTACTGTCACTCATAATGACATCAGTTCCCATGTACTTTCCCTTCCCTTGTATGAACATGCATGATTCTGTCTGTGCTCCTACATCAGCCCAATCCTCTTTGAGTGTACTAGATTGGAATCTAGCTCCTAGATAACTAGATTCCAGTGCACTCATTTCTGGGGTAGTGGGGCATATTTCTTTGTGCAATTCCATAGAGGATTGAACTTATCTAGGAGCACAGACAGAATCATGCATGATACCTATTTAAGGAAATTAACGTATGCAGATTTTTAAGTGAACATTGTTTTCCATAGTCTAGGATCCATTCCATGGTTGGATTTCTGAGTTGTATGTTAAGTGTATGTTTAACTGTTTTGAAAATGCAAAAGAGGTTTTCAGAGTCACTGTAGAGCTTTACTTTCCCACCAGCAATGTGTGACATATCTAATGTCTCCAAGTCTTTGCCAACACTTGAAACTACTAGTACTTTTTATTTCAGTCATTCTAAGAGGCATGTAGTTGTAGCTCATTGTGGTTTTAATTTGTATTTCCCTAATGGCTAGTGATGTTGAATGTCCTTTTGTGTGTTTATTCGCCATCCATATATCTTCTTTGAGAAGTGTCTGTTCAAGTCTTTTGTCGTAGTTGAATCCAACTCTTGTGACCTTTAGCCTGAACTACTTTCTCTCCTGAACAATCTTGTGACATTTCAATCATTGCCTCTCACACTCCAAGGGAAACTCTTCAGACCATCTCCTCTCTCCTAAAATCACCTCCTCGCTTTTATCACCTTCAGGTGATGTTCTACTGAGATTACCCCAATTTTCCACACCAGGTCTACCTGTCAGTTAGCCTCTGAGCTCATTTCTCTGCCTTCCCTTCCATGTCAGGGAATGGACTCTGCACACTCCTGTCCATAACCATCCTTTCCCCTTGTATGCTGGTTCCCCTCTCTGCACTGAAACACTGTGTATAATGACCAGCTCTCCCTCCTGCTTCTTTCTGTTGGGTCATTCCAGTGCAGTACCAACAGGCTATCCTACCTCCTGGCTTAAAACACCACCCAAGTCCACATTCCCCTCCATCCATGACCTGGTTTCTCTTTTTTCCTCCAGAGAAAATCTCTTCAGAAGAGTTTTCTGTGTTCATTATCTTCATTTTCTCACCACCAATTCACTCTCTCTGTCTCTGTCTCTCATATGTTTTAAAATCTTTATCTCCTTCTCTTAGCTACATAATTGAATTTATTTTTGTGTTTTAAATTTTATTTTGAAAATAGTAATACACTCACAGTTTTCAAAAATAAATCATTTGCATGTATATACTGAAAACTGACATCCCATTCCAGGTCCTTGGAATTCCATGCATTCTCCTCAATGACAAATATATTGAAGAACTTTTCTAAATATTTGAAATAGTTTCTAATAAAAATAACATTTTTAAATGATAACAAGTTTAATTTGGCTGCGCCATAAGGCACAAGAAGATAAGTCACAGGAGTTAAGACCACAAATTTTGATATTTACACCAAATAAAAATAAACAAATAAATTTCATAAAGTGGAGGAAGAAAGATAGTCTATGTGTGCTACTTACATTTTATAAGGGAAGTAAGTTGATCCATTTGATAGTACTAATAAATTAAAAATATAAACATAAGTTTGCTATTCACAGCTAATAATAATTATAAAACAAGAATGGCAAGTGTAGCAAGTGGTGGCTTTTGGAGAAAGAGACTCAGAGGACTTTCACTTTTTATGCACTTCTCTGTCATTGGGGTGAAAGTAGACATATGAATACATTAACTACTGTGATTTAAAAATGTGTGAAAAAAATCAGTTGTTCTCAGGCCATGGTGAGCCTTGGATGACCTTCTGATATACCTTATTCTTCACTTATAAAGTCCCACAATACATTCTCACACTGCTTAACATTGAACCTAGGCTCACAGCAGGCATTAAAAGGTCCACAACAACAATAGTTTACAGGGATGTGGGCCACATGGGATGGGATGGGAGAGGCTGATATGTGAGTGGAAATGGGGTAGAGGCCAAGGAACATCTCACTGAAAAAATGTTTCTCAAATGGCTCTGGTCTCAGACTTTCTTGCAGTCCCTGTACAGGAAATCACAGCCCATTAAGATGTCCAGCATCTTAACGAGCCTGGATGGGTCACCAGCTTTCACTCCAGCTCCTGTAAGGATCTCCCCAACTAGAGGACATAGAAGGGTCCTCTGGCATCATCCAATCAGAGAAAGGCTCCCTGCCTTTAGCACGGGACTGCTCTCTACCTCTGGACAGAAGGAGAAAAGTAAGGAAATGTACCAAGACCTTGTCTTCTTTCCATAGTCAGCCATGGTGTTTGCTCAAAGTTCACATCGCAGTCTTTCCATGAGAGGGTGCTACATGCACGGGGTCACGGGGTTAACAGGAAAGGCAAGCGAAATGAAGCTTCTTTCTGGGAACTGGGTGCTGGCAGCCCAGACTGCGGGAGTTCCAAATGGAGTCAAGTAGATCTTTCTACTGATCCATTTACCCATATTTTCCCTTTATCCAACCATTCAAATCTGCCGTCATAAACAGAATGCTGCCTCTTGCATTCACGTAAGGAGCAGGATGACTTGGAGGCATTTCTTCCCAGACCTGAACTGCTGTACATCATGTTTTACTGTTTTTTGCTTTTCAAAATTATTCTCCTTTGCATTTCTGGAAAGGTCCCACAAAGAAACAACCACTCCTATTTGAAATAACTGAGGAATGTTTAATGGGGGGACTATTTACAAAGATGGATTAACTTTAAGGGAATGGACAGTGCGTGAGGAAGCACCTTAAGCAGCAACAGTGCAGCACTGTTTTCTCCCCTGGGCTTAAAGGGACAAGAGAAGGAACAGCTACCATTGAGAACATAGTCATAGCTGCAGCTATAGGGGTGGGAGAGGATGACCAGGCAGACAGCGAAGCCCTGCATGGCCAACACACAGCCAGACTGGCAGAAGAGTCAGGAGGTGGAAATCCCAAATCACTCTCCTCCTGTCTTCCAGTCTCTTGATGACTCCCAGTGGCCAAATTCAACCAGAAACCAGAAGGAAAATATCCCACTGATGAGGCACATGAAAGCCACCCTCCTGGCATGCCAAACAGCGTAGAGAAGGGTGAAGAAAATCCTTATGGCAATTGGAGATGAGCATCACACCGTCTTATATCCTGACACTTCCTGGATTTTTCTCTATCTAAATATCATTCGATCATGTCTTATTTGATCTTCCCCAGCGTGTTTTTTCTGTTTGTACTTTCTTTGTGTCGCTTTAATGAAGCAGTTCTGCACATTTATTTAAAATGCTTTGAAAATTGATGTAATTTAAAAGGAAAAACATTTCTTATTGCTTAAGTATAAATGTGGTGACTTTGAGACCCACAATAACAAGACATAAACAAGATAGTTTATGAGACTAGAATGGAGGCTCCAAAGCATCAGCTACCAGGACTCCTCTTAAAGTGTTGCTCCCCAGTCCCTATAGAGGTGCCCTTATTCTGGTGGTTCTACATAGCACAAAGAAACATCAGTGCTCAGCCTGGGGGAGGCAAAGAGAAAAATGGGAGGCCACTATCCTATTATATCCATGGCCGGGAATTGGGTACATCACTTTCTCTAACCTCTCATTGGCCAGCATCTAGTTGCATGATGTCATCCAGCATCAAGGAAACTAGGAAGTGGGTGTTTTGTTGCTTTAAAACTCTCAGAATTGTTACATGACGGGAGAAGAGTATGGACTTTGGAGGAAACTAGCAGTCTCCATAGCCCATGATCATTCATATGAATATTTTTCTGGATCTCTCATAACTCACTCTCATCCTCTTCCTTCTCTATATTGCTCTGTTGCCATCCTATAGGTTCCCTGGTGGGATGCATCAACTCCTTCCATTCCAATTCCACTTCCATCTCCAGCTTCTTAACTCCTGTGAGGATCTTTCCCTACATCTCAGGCCTGACATGCTGAGCAGCATCAGCACCAAGAGCCGCCTGTGCATTCTGTGTCCCATCTTGCACCATGCTCTTACCCAAGATACCTGCCAGTGATCATGTGTGTCCTACTCTGGGCCCCATCCCTGCTGCTCAGCATCTTGGTTGAAATTCCTGTGGCTCCCTGTTTGGGGACATCGACCATGACTGGTGTCAGATATTTGATGTCATCACTACAGCATAGCTGATTTTATTTTTATTTGTGATTCTCTCTGGGTCCAGCCTGGTTCTGCTAGTCAAGATCCTCTGTAGCACCTAGCAGATGCCATTTACCAGGCTGTATGTGACCATCCTGCTCACAGCAATGGTCTCCCTTCTCCGTGGCCTGCTCTTCTGCAACCACTGGTTTCTGGTGTACGGGGTTCAGAATTACAGCACGATCTTAGATTATCTTAAAAGGACTGGAATTATCCTGTCCAGTATTAACCTGCCCAGAAGTCACATCAATTTCTTCTTTGCTGGCTCCTTTAGGCAGCGCCAGTGGCAGTGGCAGTAGCAGCAGACCTCCAAGCTGGTTCTCCAGAAGGCGTTAGAGGACATAACTGAGTTGGGGAAAGGGGAGAAGACTTCTTCAGGAGATTCTTTCTCTCGAATATTTCAGGAAGCCCTTCATGTAGTGATTCCATATCAATCAGCGTTCAGTTAGAGCAGCAGCACCTCTAAACAATCATGTGTATAATCCTGACAGATCAGACCTGACACAACTAAGTTCTGGTTAAATTGTCTCTGTAAGGCTGTTGTCTGATTGTCTCATGCTGGAACCTGAAGTCTGCAGGGCAAGCTTGAACCCAGGAGCATGAGCTAAACCGCTGAGAACTGACTAGAACCCATGCCAGTGTCTCTCAGTACCTGCAATGTTGATGATAAAGAAGATTCTGCAGGAGAAGTTGGCTCCCGTCATCATAGAGCTAAACACACACCTGGTCCAGGAGTCAGAGGAGCTGAGGGTGTCCAAGGGAAGGTGGAGAAGCTGCAGGCCCGGCTGTTGGCTCATGCCAATGAGTGACCCACAGGGAAGGAAAGACACGCATGAGCATCCTAGTGCCCCGCACCAAAATTCCAGGCATAACGTCGATAAGGTTGCTGCTTCGCTTCCATACACAAAATCTTGTGCAAAATCTCCTGGTGCCCATCCTATCTAGAAACGCAAAGGAAAGGGAAATCTGGGAAACAGAGTTCAGCCTAGACAAGTTGAAGTTGACACTTTCAAACCATCTCAGTCTACCTCTTGTCAACTAGGTGCTCATTCACGCCTCTTTAAACCACAGTTAATTCCAAATAAAGACAAGAGCAGAGTCAAACCTCTCCCTAACATAACTATCTGACACATACCTCAAAACATGCCAAACTTTCACCCAACACAGTACACATCTTTTCATATGCTTATTCGCCATTTATGTATCTTTTTCAACTTGTCTGTTCAATACTGCTGTCTGTATTGATTGAGTTGTCCCTGACATTGATTTGTTGGACTTCTTTATATACTAAATAAAAATCCTTCTCATATTTGTGCATTTAAAATATTTTTTCCCAATTTGGGACTTCACTATTCATTTTTAATGTACTTTTTGATTAGCACAAACTTTTATTTTATGAAATCTAACATCAATTGTTTTATGTTTAAGAACTTTATATATCCTAAGGAATCTTTCTTGCTCCCAAGAAAGAAAAGATGTTCAATGTTTTCTTCCAACAGAATTTTAATTCTTGCTTTTACATTTAGATGTGTAGTCTATTTCAACTTACCTTAGTCTATTTCAACTTACCTTTTGTGCAGGGATTCAGGAAGGGCATTAAGGTTCCTTTTTTGTTGTTCTTATTTTAAACTTTTATTTTAGATTCAAGGGTACATGTGCAGGTTGATTACCTGTGTGTACTGCAAGATGCTGAGATTTGGTTTATGAATGATCCCATCACCCAGGTACTGAGCATCGTACCCAAGAGTTAGTTTTTCAACCTTTGCCCCGTTCCATCTAGTAGACCCCAGTTTCTATTGTTACCAACTTTATGTCCCTGAGTACCCAATGTTTAGATTCCACTTATACATGACAACATGCAGCATTTGGTTTTCTGTTCTTGAGTTAATTTGCTTAGGATGATGGCCTGCAGTTGCACCCATGCTGCTGCATAAAACATGATTTTGTTCTTTTTTATGGTGATTATTCCATGGTGTATATGTAATGCATTGCCATTATCCAATTCACTGTTAATGGGCACCTAGGTTGATTCCATGTCTTTACTTTTGTGAATAGTGCTGCAATGAATGTACAAATGCAGATATCTTTTTGATAGAGCAGTTTGTTTTCTTTTGTAATGGCATTGCTGGGTAGAATGGAAGTTCTGTTTTAAGTTCTCTGATTAATCTCAACACTGTTTTCCACAGTGGTCGAACTAATTTACATTACCACCAAAAGCATATAAGTACTACTGACACCATCTACTAACAAATGACTCCGTGGCTTGGGATTCTGGAGCATAGCATTCTCCTAGCTCTCCTGCTTCTCCCACAGTTTTTCCTTTTCATGTTTTGCCCACAATTTTGACATGCAACCTTTATCATATACTAAATTCCCATATGAACTCCTATCTAACTCTTAGGCTTTTGCTCCATTGATCAGTTTCTCTTTAGATGGTTTGCTGGATCCAACTTCTCCTCCAGAGCTTTAACTCCAGGTCTCCTTCAGACCTCTTCTCTTTTCAGTCTCTATTTACTTTCTGAGAGTGCTCATTCAGCCCTTTGGGGATAAGCTCCAGGAGACCATGGTCTAAGTTTTATTCACACTAAAGCTCAAGTGCCTGAAATAAACCCAGGTACATGGTATATCTCTATTAATTCATGAGGTCTGCCATAACAAAGTACCACAGACCAGGAGGCTTAACCAACACAATTTTATTATCTCACAACTTTGCAGACTAGAAGTCTGAGATCCAGGCATGGACCAGGTTGATGGTATCTTCTTTCTCCTGTGTCTTCACGTGGTCTTCCTTCTGGGTGTCTGTGTCCCAACCTCCTCCTATTATAACCAGTCCTGTTGGATTAAGGTCCAGGCTAACACTTCCTTTTAAACCTTTTTAAAGTCTTTATGTCCAAATACTGTACAGTAGGGTTCTGAATTACTGGGGGTTAGGACATCAAATATGAATATCATGCAGACAAAATTCAACCCGTGCAAGATCCTTATTAAATGCTTGCTGAGGGTGCTGAAAAAAATATTTGCTGGAAGAATGCATTGAAGAACTTCTCTCCATCTTTGGAATATAATCTAATTTAAATGACATTTCTGAAAAAGATAAGTAGCATAATTTGACTGTAGCATGAGGCATAAGAATGGAAGCATAGGTTAAGATATCAAATTTTGAGTATCTATTGAAACAAAAATAAACAAATAAGAAATTTCATGAAGTGGAAGAAAAAAGAAGAATATGTTACATATGTTGAACATTCTATATTTTTTAAGGGAAATCAACTGATTCACTTGTTCATATTGATAACTTAAAATGAAATATAACTTTATTACTCAGAGATGATCATAATTAAAGAAATAAGAGTGAAAAGTATCAAGTGGTGGCCTCTGGACAGTAGAATCAAGGTGATTTTCACCTTGTAAACATTTTTCTCTCCTTTGGAAAGAAAGTATACACATGAATGTATTACTACTGTAATAACACACCAAAAAAGTGTGGTCAGGCCATTGTGGGCCTTGAATGAGCCTATGATCTAATTTATTTTTTACTCTTAAAGCCTCACAAAATAAGCTCACATTGCTTTATATTGATACCTAGACCCATAATTGTTTTTAAATGTTCAGAACAGCAATTACTTGCAAAGAGTTGAATAAGATGCGATGCGATGGGAGAGACTGATATGTACTAAAAGTGGGACAGAGGCCAGTGGGCTCAAACAGCTCTGGCCTCTGGTTTGCCCACAGTCCTCATACAAGAAATTACAACGTGGCCTGTTATCATCAGTTGTCTGGATTGGTCACTAGCTCCCATTCCAGCTCCTGGAGGCATCTCCTAAATTACACAACACAGAGGTGTCCTCTGAAGTCCCTGAATCCCAGAAAGGCTCTACCTCTTTAGCAAGGAGCAGCTCTTCACCTCTGGACAGAAGAAGAAGGAAACATAAGGGTATGTACCAAAACTCTCTTCTTTCCATAGTCAGTTATTCTTTTGTGCTATAAGTTCACATCCCTGTGTTTCCACCTTGAGAAGCTGTATACAGTGGGTCATGAGCTTATTTCAGGAAAAGGCAGGAGACATGAAGCTTCGTTCTGTAAACTGAGTGCTGGCAGCCCAAACTCTGTGAGTTTCAAATGTGGTCTGGCAAACCTTCCTCCCTTCTGATCCATCTCTCCATATCACCCCCTTTATTGCAACCATTCAGTTCGCTGTCATGGAGAAAATGCTGTCTCTTACATTCATTTAAGGAGCAAGGGGACATACTGGCATTACGTCTCAGAGCTGAACTTCTGTAAAAGGGGGCATATTCTTTTACTTACCTTTCAAAGTAATTCTTCCTTGCCTATCGGGAAATGTCCAAGGAAGAAATAGATGGTCCACCTGAAATAACTGAGAAGTGTTTCACGAGGAGAATATTTACAAAGATGGACAGGGTTAAGGGAAAGAGACAATGCATGGGGCGGGACCCTAAGTAGCAATAGTGGAACACTGTTTCCTCTCCTAGGCTTAAAGGGACAGAGAAGGAGCAGTTACCATTAGGATCACAGCCATAGCTATGCTGTAGAGGCAGGAGAGGATGAGCAGGCAGGTGGTGAAGCTCTGCATCACCAACACACAGCCACACAGGCAGAGGGCCAGGATGTGAAAATTCCAAATCACTCCCCTCCTGCCTTCTGGTCTCCTCCTGGTGTCTCTCATTGTTTCTGTGGAACCAGGAACCGAAAGGAAAATGATCCCACTGATGAGGTATGCAGAAGCCACCCTCTTGGAATGTCAAATAGGGTAGAGAAGAAGAAAAGCAAACCCTCATGGCAAATAGGACTATCCCTCCCAACTTCATATATCCTCCCACTTCCTGGGGCTTTTTCTCTTTAAATGTCACTGAATCATGTCTCATCTCATCTGTATCAGAGTTTTTTTTTTTATGTTTGGACAGTCTGTCTCTAGTGTCAATTTTATGAAGAATGATCTGCATTCACCAAGAATGCCTAGAAAATGCAATGTAATTTTAAAAAGAGAAAACATATTCTTTATTATTAGAATATAAACTTAGCCACTCTAACAGAGCACAAAGTAGAAATATCTTAAATAAGAAAGTACAGTTGTCCTTCTATGTCAGTAGGTTCTGAATCCAGATTCAACAAACCACAGACAGAACATATTCCAAAAAAAGAAAGGAGAGAGAAGTTGCGTAGGTACTGAAAAGGTTCAAACTTTTCTTTTGTCATTATTTCCTAAAGAATACAGTATATCATCTACTTACATAAATTTGCATTTCATTAGGTATTATAAGTAATCTAGAAATGATTTAAAGTATAAAGGAGAATGTTCTATGCAAATACTATGCCATTTTACACGAGGAAGTTAAGCTTGGGCAGATTTTAGTGTATGCAGGAGCTCTATGACCAATCCTCTGTGGATACCCAGGAATGACTTGTATCTAAGACCTGAGCTGGAAGCTCCAAGGCATCAGACACTGGGACTTCAAAACTTTCTGCTGCCCAATGTCTAGAGAGGTGCGCTCATCCTTGTGGTCCTACATGGTTCCCAGACACAGCATTCCAGCCTGATGGAGAAGGAAGAGGGGAAGGAGAGGCTGTGCTCCTTCTATTGATCCCATGAGCTAGGACTTGCTTACATCACATCTGCTCACTTCCCATTGACCAGAACCTGGTCATACGATGTCATCCAGCATCCAGGAAAACTGGGATGTGGGTCCTTGTGCTGATTTTCAACTCTCAGAATTGTTATGTGACTGAGGAGGAAAATGAAGATTGGGGAAATCTAGCAGTTTCTTCAGCCCCTGATTGTCTCTGATTCTGTGCTCACATCAAGATTTCTCAGGAGCTCCTCGGAAGTAATAACTGATGGGGTAAACAGCAGTAGAGAAGTCTCATGCAGGTCTCCAGGGACGACGGGCTTGTATTGGGTCTGTTCTTCATGGTGTGATCTCAGGAAGATCCTTTGATCTTTAAACCTCGGCTGCTTCTTATCTTATATGAGGATATTACAATAGATGGTCTTTGAGGAACACATGCTAAATGCTGGCGATACTACAGTGAACCAGAACAGGTATGACTTAGTGCTTAGGGCTTCAGGTTTCATGAGGAAGAGAAATATATCATACCCTAAAAATAGATGGGCAACCTTTAAGTACCCTGAGTGTGGATAACAGAGGCTCTGGTTTTCCTCCCATTTCCTAGACAACCAAGGCTGTGGCAGCTTGTCTCTTTAAGAGAGCTCATGATGGATGCACTCACTTCTGATGCTCCTCTGAGCTCCCATAGGAGGGTGTGTCTTCTTTCCACTCTCAGGCCTCCTGCCCCTGTGCATCCTTGGGATTCCAGAGCAAAGGTGGCCTTTGTGATGCAGAAAAGTGCTCCTTGATTTCTTTCTAATTGACTTTCACTCACCTCTATTTGGTTCCCCATTTGATTTGCTTCTCATTCTCTCTCTATCTGAAGTTTTTTAGGTTAGGGTTTTTTTCTCACCCCACAATTTTGACTGCCAACTTGGATTAAATTTGAGAGTGACTCCTCTGCTTTTTTCCTCTTTCATGTATAACTGACTCACAGTGGTGCTGGGTCCAAAGGGCTGGTGAAAAGGGTAGACCACTGTGTAATGCCCAGGAAAAATACTCACCATTTTCGTGCTCCCATGCTGTGCAATATGGGAATAATACTAATTCCTACCCTCTAGGTTCTTGAGAGAATTAAAAGAGAGAATACCTAATAAACTCTCAATCAGCTCCTGCTCTTAACCAAGATATGAGCTAGTCCTCTTTCACCAGTTGAAATCTACATGAACATCTCTCTTTACACTCCAAGCCCTGGACTCCCCTTATTTCCCTTCATGGACTCCTCTCAAACAAATGTTTCCATCAACCAAGAAACTCTACCAAAGATCTCCTGGGAGACAGAATTGAGTAGGTTTGCATTGTGTACCCCAGCAGAACACTTAGAAGTTCCCCATAGATATTTCCACACTTCAATTACCTCCTTCAGTGGCTCTCAGACCTCAGCCGCACTTACTCTCTCCTCTCTCATATTGCTGAGCAAGTTAGCTCACACACACACACCCCCACCTCCAACACTGTGTACAAAAATGCTTCTAGGTGCTCAGCAAAGCCACACTGAGTCCTTATTTCAAAGGTACATCAGTGGTCAACTTCAGGTATTTGGGCATACACCAGTAATTTCTTTTAACACAGACAGAGCTGCCCACAAATAAAATTCTGATGAATGAAATTTTCTTCATCTCATTATATGTGTGTGTTCAAATGCCTTTAATTGTGTTTTCATTTTATTTTACATTTAATCCAAAGCTATCACTACCATGAGAGGCTCTTCATTCATGCATTCATTCACTGGATGGATATTTCTGCGTAACGCAGAGTGTTGCACATGGAGCTAGGCACTGGGGATATAAAAAATGCTCCTTTTATTCACTTTAAAAAGTGCCATGAAGGACACACTGAGCCATTCCTAGCCCAACAGGCCCAGACAATTTCTAGCCCTTGTCTTCCTAGGACAAGTGTGACCTTGCCCTAGCAAGATGTCACATCTTTCTATGATCAATGAGGGATGGTCTTCATTTTCATCCATGGATGACCACTCTTAGTCATGAGGGTGTCACAACCACCTTTTTGTCCATGTATCTGATTCCTGCACCAGAGACAGAATTTCAGGTCCAGGACAGAGTAATGCTTGGGTCCACAATGCTGGCTGGTTGAGTGGGGGTGTTTCAATCATAATGTTATTCTCATGTCAGTAGAGAACTTGTGTTGCAGTAGAAAGAGCCCAGGCTTCAGAGTTAGCAAAAATTGGATTTGAAACTGGATTTGTGGAATACCCACCTTTTGATAGGTGACTTATTCTCTACAAGCTTCTGTTTCTCTCATCTATAGAATGGGGACAGCAATTCACACACAGCAGAGCGGTAGTGAGAATCAGAGATGATGTAGCTGGTGATCGCATCTGGTTTGTGTTCCTAGGAGCACCAGAGGAGGGTTTCTGAGCATGGATCCAACCATCTCACCCTGGGGTACGGAACTTGCACCAATCCATGAGACAGAGGAGATCCATATTCAACGTTGTGGCCTGGAAGTCCTGGTCTTCTCAGTGCTGATCTTCATTGCTGAGCCGGTCGGGCTGGCAGGAAATGCAGTTGTGCTCTGGCTCCTGGGCTTCCACATGCAGTGTAACACCTTCTCCCTCTACATCCACAACCTGGCCAGGGCTGACTTCCTCTTCTTCCAGATTTTAGAAATCATGGAGTTCTACAATAACTTCTTCCACCCCATCCTCATCTATTTCCCTATATTCCTCAACACTACGCCCACACTTGCCTATGTTACAGGCATGAGCATGCTGAGTGCAATCAGCACTGAGTGCTGCCTGTCTATCCTGTGGCCCATCTGGTACCATGTCATCGCCCGAGACACCTGTCATGTGTGCCCTGTTCTGGGTCCTGTCCCTGATGCTGAGCATATTAAAGGGGATGTTCTGTAGCTTTCTGATGAGCTTTCATGACTATCATTGTTGTCCCATGTTAAATTTCATCGCAGTTGCAGGGGTGATTTTTTTATGTGTGGTTCTCTGTGGGCCAGCCTGGCCCTATTAGTCAGGATCCTCTATGGCTCCCGGCAGATGCCGCTGACCAGGCTGTACATGACCATCCTGCTCACAGTACTGGTCTTCCTCCTCTGCGGCCTGCCCTTTAGCATTCAGTGGTTCCTATTATACTGGATCCAGAAGGATTTTCATGACTTACCCTGTCTTGTTCTTCTAGTTTCTGATGTCCTGTCCTCTCTTAACAGCAGTGCCAATCCATCATTTACTTCTTCGTGGGATCCTTTAGGCAGCGTCAAAATTAGCAGAACCTAAAGCTGGTTCTCCAGAGGGCTCTGCAGGACACACCTGAGGTGGATGAAGTTGGAGGGCAGCTTCCCGAGGAAACCCTGGAGCTGTTGGGAAGCAGATTGGGGCAACGAGGAAGAGCCTCTGCCCTGTCAGTCAGACGGGACTTGAGAGCGACACTGCCCTGCCATCCTTGACAATTATAAGCGTTTTTCTCATCCTTGTGCATCTGAAATGCCCCAGTGATTCCCCAGTATCTTCAAATAGCTTTTAATCTCACATTTCTAGTTTTACTCAGAGAAACCAGTAGTTTGAAGGTACAATGTTTAGATTCCTCTTCATATTACCAATAAATTTCTCCTATTTTCTTCCATTGAATTTTTTTCTACTGAAAACTTTTTTTTTTTGCAATTTTCATTAAAATGGAAAGAATTCCAGTCCAAAACTGAAAAATTCTGCTTTCTAATTGTTTCCTATGTGACAGTATCAAAAAGGAAGATTCCTTATTTATCTCTCAGACTATGTTCCCTTCTATAATTGGAGGCATTGCTGCAGGTAGGAAGCTCAATTCTGGATAAGTAAGCTCTGGTGCCTCTAAATTTTATTGAATTCGCAGATATAAGGGAAAATAATATCCTTAGAAACAGATTCTCTGTGTTCATAAAAACAGTCTCAGAAATTGGTTTTATGAAAAGTCCTGTGCTGTGATTTGTGCACGGCATGGTGACCTGTTTCCCTTGGTTTCCAGTAAAGATCACCATGGCCCCTTCCCCTCGAGAACTACTAAGTGGTTATTTAGCTCTTCCTTGACCAAGGAATCCATGTAAAGTCTATAAATATGCCACACCAGTTCTAATTTGGCCATTTGCAACCTCAGTATTGGTTTCAAAGTGGAAATTATCTTGAAAACATTGATTATTCACTTATAGATTCCTTCTGTTGTAGGAGAATCTTAGATACTTCCAATTTTGTACCAATTGTTCTGGCTGTAACTTTTAGTTAGTTTTATGGCCAGTCACCATTAGAAGCAAGACTGAAAACATCTGACCTTTCCTTAATAATGTCAATTACAGTATCTGGATAATAGCTTAGCATGGCTACAGAATTCTAATACATGCTGCAATCTAGATGAACCTTGAGAACATTGTGCTAAGCGAAATAAGCCAGATGCAAAAGAACAATATTGTTAAGTTCAAATTTTTCAGATATCCAAGCTAGGAAAACTGGTAAACATAGAAAATAGATTAGGAGGAACCAAATGGCAGAGGATGGGGAGAATGTGTAGTTATTATTTAACGAGCACAAAATTTCTGTTTGGGATAACAAAAAGTTCTCAAAAGAGAGAGTAGTAATAGTTTTATTTCATTGTCAATATACTTAATGTCACTGAGTTGTACTCTAAATATGATTAAATTAGTAAAATTTATGTTATGGAAATTTTACCACAGTTTAATATATTTAATTATGAAAACTTAGAATCAGTGCAAAATTCAGGATTATTCTGTCCCAGTGGTCACCCCATCCACAGATGACTCAAGCAGACAGAAGAAACCATTAAGAGAATTCACTACAACATCACAGTGGGCTCTCTGTTGCTCACAGGCAGCGAGACTGCCCCTCAGATTGGCCCTCACAGAAGAGAGCTGACAAATGACATTTGAGTACTCAGCAGACAATACAAAGTAGCTGTGAAAGCAATAAGAAGTCTATAGTTTTCCATTTTTCAAAAATATATATATTTATTGATGGCTCCTGTAACACTGTTCAGCACATAGAACTCATGCCTCCTCAATCCAGTTCCATTGCTCTTCCAGGCCCAGCACTTTGCTGATTCTGTATTCTATATGTCCTCCCTTAATTTGCAAATAGCGTATTAGGACTTGGCTGTATGTGAGGGTGTAAGGAGGCTGGAAGACAGTGCTTGCAGCCAGTGTTCCAGGCATGGGTTTTTTACGTGATGTCATCAGTTCAGACTGGAGGTTATTAGGAGAGTCCACCCTGAGAGTCTCTGATATCATCAATTGTACAGCTTCAGCTAACAATTTTGTCCATAGGGAGGAGCTCCAGAGAGAAATTTCACCTGGCAATTGAACAAAAGACTGTTGGTGTTCACCTGGGCAACTGGTTATTTTGATGTCGGTGATACTCGTTTTTGTTTTACTGCAAGAAAACTTTAAGCTCCTGAAGCTTATGTTCAGCCCCCGAAGGCCATTCTGGACTCACTTGGCCCCACACATTGCTCTGTTATAGCACTTAGAAGAGTGTACTTGAATAATTTGTCTTCATGTCTTGCTTTTCAACCACACTGTAAGGTCTTTAAGAGCAGAAAACAGTTCCTTGAATTTGTAGTTCCACAGACTAGATGTGGAATTTACAAGATGCTCAGCAACTATTTTTCTCAAGCAGCTCCCACCTAAAAATCACAGGGTTGTCCAGCATCTTGCAAAGCCTGGCTCAGTCACCAGGTCTCACTGGAGCTCCTACAGGCACCTCCCACTCAAGAGAACAGAGCATCCTCTGCAGTTGGTTATCCTGAGAATAGCTCTGCCCTTTCATTGCAGGTCGCTTACTGCCTCTGGGGAGAAGAAAGTGGGGAAAGGGAATGCAGGAGTCTGCGCACAAGCTACCTTCTTTCCAAGGCCAATGATATAATTTCCTCTCAATTACATGTCAAGGAAGAGCATGCAGGACATCCAAGAGTTTCCTCCAGGAAGAAAGAAATGATATGAAAGTCCCTAATGCACTTTTGGGGAGCTGTCATTCATGAATATTTTTATGCATGAATTCAACAAGCATTCAAACCTAATTCATTAGGCACTGTGCTAGTTCTACATACATTTAAACACCCTTCAAATACATCTCTGGATAACAGACTCTATTTATATAGCCAATACTATTCAGTACATCTAGAAAATACATTGATTGCTGCTGAGTAAGGGCTGAGCCTTCATGGCCATTCACTGATGCGCTAGTACACCTGGGCTCAAAAGCACCGAGTCATCAGATTCACAAGAACCAGTTGGATCTGTTTTCTGTCCTGCATATGGCGATTAGACTTGCCAACATAATTACCTAATTTATGAATATATGACATATCAATGAAATACAAGTTAAAAGAAGAATCATGGTTTCAATAAAAACTAATGTGAATGCTTAACGGAACAGAAAAGCAAGTCCCAAAGTTACTGTTAGTGCATTAGGTGTAAGCCTCCCTACTAAACAAGACTAAACAAAGATGACCACCACTGAAATATGTTCTCAGACAGAATGTCATACATCCAACGTTAAGATCTACACTTAAGCAAATCCAAACTGGAAATCAGACAGTGATTGATAGTTATGTGTTCTGTAAAACAGACAGAGCAGAATTCTATTTGCTGAATCCTCCACAATGGAAAGTCCTTCAGACTAGTTATTTCATAGTGAATGAATTCTAGATAAAAATGAAATATTCAGGTGGGGGGCTAGGGGAGGGATAGCATTAGATGATGGGTTGATGGGTGCAGCAAACCACTATGGCACGTGTATACCTATGTAACAAACCTGCACATTCTGCACAAGTATCCCAGAACTTAAAGTATAACTTAAAAATTTTTTTAAATGAAAATACATCCAAAGCAAAAAAAATTAAATATTCATTTTACAAATGTATCCTTTTTTATAATTGATTATTACCAGACATTTTCAATTAACCTATCCACCTACAGTCTTCAATGTATCATTAAGTGGACTTTTCATACCAATATCTCTTACTCATTCTTCTGTTCACTATATAAATATGTACTGAGCATCTTCTATTTTCTAGCTTGCATTCCAGACACAGGGGAGTCAAAAACAACATACCCACCATCACATTTGGATTAGAGAAGCATGCTTTTGACCACCTAGAAAGTATGAAAGCATCCCCCCCACCCCCATTAAGAGATGAGACTCCCATGGGGGATGGGCTAATTACAAGATGAGCTGATTGGTTTTGGGTTGTGCTGCAATGAAACACGTAGTACAAACATTGCACTCTCTTCTCCAGTAACATTTCCCTCTTTCTGGGAGGATCCAGGATCCAGGATCCAGTATAAAAATGTGACCCTTAATTTGGAGGATCTGTTTTGGCCTTCCAGCTGTGCCTGCTTATTAGGCCCTGGAAACTGCAAGCTTTCCTGGCCCTGCTTCTCTGAGGGCTCCACTCTGAAGCCAGTAATCTGATTAAGAAACTTAAAAACTGGCAAATGAAAACTCTTACAACTACTGAATCTTCTTCTGTCTGTATGTGAATTTATATGTGTTTCTGTGATGGTTATATGTGAAACAGCTCTGATTAATTGGATTAAAAATCAGCAATTATTTGACAAAGGGAAAAATGGCAGATAAGAGGCAGGACTAATACTCATCTCCCACTCAAGTAGACAGAATGTGTGTGGAGACTCACATCACGAACTCTGCTCCAAGAATCACCACAGGAACATACCAAAGAAAAAAAAAAAAAAAGAATTCACAGACCCTTTGAAAGAAGTGGTTTGCCACTGCAAACTCTGTGAGACATCCAAAAAACTGTGTGAGAGGGGGAAAGTCCACCTCTGAATGCGCATCCTCACTAGGGAATTTGAAAATCCAGATCACGGGAGAAGGATTTAACCTTACCTAGAGCTGAAAGGTAAGATTTAGAATTCAGAAAGTAGACCAAAATATAAAAGTAGAAGAAGCGGTGAAAAGAGCCTTGTAGGCACGTCCAGTCCCCAGGGAAGCCATTTCTGACCTTATCTCACAGCGGTCCTTGGGGAGAACTTCCAGTGGTATTGGGGAAGGACCACAGGGAGAAGGAAACTTCTAGTTACTTTGTAATAAATTCAACTGAGTGTGAATCTTTCTGTGCAGGATCCAGGGGTGGGAAGCAAATGGGAAGTGCAGATATGAACACAGAAGCCACAGCAGGTGGAGAGGGGTGAAGCCTGAAAGCCCTGCTTTCTCAGTGGGGAGGCTGTAGCCTGGGACAATATCTCAGCTCTGCTCACCAGCTGCTTGGATAAAAAGTCAGTGCTATTGGTGAGGCACAGTGAATGTCAGACTGGCCTTGATGGCTGCATAGAAACTGGGTGAGGCCTGTCACTGCCAGTTTTCCTGCACATCCCTGGAAAAAACTTGCATGATACAGCATAGGCAACAATAATCCCCTTTTGAATATAACTCCATTGGCCTGAGAACCACCCCCTATTCTTCACAGTGGCTGCAGCAAGCCCTATCCAAGGAGAGCCTGAGCTCAGACGCACCTAACCCTGCCCCCATCTGATGGTCTTTCTCTACCTACCCTGGTAGCCAAAGACAAAAGACACAAACTCGTGGGAGCTCTATGGCCCCACTGATCACATGAGAAACCTGAATATTTATCCAAACAACCTTAGGGCAATTTCATATTCCCACTATCCTATCACACCTGATGCTCTCTTAAAAGTGATGCTTCCTGGCAGGTAGCCAACCAACTGAAGCCATTACAGCAACTCATAAAAGAAAAACCCTGCTCCAAGAGAGGAGAAAACAACAGCTAATTCCACCACCTGCAACATCCTGGATACCAGAGGTTCTGAGTCTGCCCACATGAGAACTTCACTGCTAGCACAACCAGCATTCCAGAAAACCAGCACACTAAACAAAACTATGACAAGGACTCCTACAGAGTTCGCTTCACTCCCCTGCCACCTCCACCAGAGCAGGTGCTATTATCCATGGTTGAGATACCTGAAGACAGATCACATCACAGGACTCTTTATAGACACTCCCCAGTACTAGCCCAGAGCCCGGTAGTTAAACCCAGAAGAACAATAACAATCACTGCAGTCTACCTCTCAGGAAGCCCCATCCCTAGCGGAAAGGATAGAGCACCACCACATCAAGGGAGCATGCCATGGGACAAAAGAATCTGAAGAGCAGACCTTGAGCCCCAGATCTTTCCAAATGAGGAGGAACCAGAAAAACATTTCTCGTAATATGACAAAACAAGGTTATACAGCTCTCCTAAAAGATCACACTAGCTCACCAGCAGTGAATCCAAACCAAGAGAAAATCTCTGAAATACCAGCAACAGAATTCAGAAAGTCAATTATTAAGCTACTCAACAAGGCACCAAAGAAAGGTGAAAACCAAATTAAAGAAATTTCTAAAATAATATTGAGTATGGACCAAAAAAAAAAAAAAAATCCAAAGAAATAAACATGATAAATAAAAAACAATATAAGCTTCTGGAAATAAAGGACACATTTAGAGAAATGCAAAACACACTGGAAAGTTTTAACAATAAAATTGAACAATAAGAAAAAAGTACTTCAGAGTTCGAAGACAAGGCTTTTGAATTAACCCAATCCAATAACAACAAAGAAAAAGAATTTTAAAAAATGAACAAAGCCTCCAAGAAGTTTGGAATTATGTTAAATGACCAAACCTAAAAACAATTGGTGTTCCCAAGAAAGAAGAGAAATCTAAAAGTTTGGAAAATTTATCTGAGGGAATAATCAAGGAAAATGTCCCTGGCCTGGCTAGAGATCTAGACATCCAAATATAAGAAGTTCAAAGAACACCCGTGAAATTCATCGCAAAAAGATCATCACCTAGGCACATAGTCTTCAGGTTATCAAAAGTCAAGATGAAGGAAAGAACTGTAAGAGTTTTGAGGTAAAAGAGTCAGGTAACCAATAAATGAAAACATACCAAATTAACAGCAGATTTCTCAGCAAAAACCTTACAAGCTAAAAAGGATTGGAGCCCTATTTTTAGCCTCCTTAAACAAAACAATTACCAGGCAGGAATATTGTATCCAATGAAACTAAGCTTCATAAATGAAGAAAAGATACAGTCTTTCAGACAAATAACTGCTGACAGATTGTGCCACTACCAAACCAGCACTACAAGAACTGCTGAAAAGAGCTCTAAATCTTCAAATAAAACATTGTAGTGCACCAAAATAGAACCTTCTTAGAGATTAAATCTCACAGGAACTATAAAATGATAACATAATGAAAAAAATAAGGTATGCAGGCAACAACTAGCATGATGAATAGAATAGCACCTCACATCTCAATACTAACACTGAATGTAAATGACTTAAATGCTCCATTTAAAAGGTACAGAATGGCAGAATGGATAAGAATTCATCAACCAACTATCTGCTGTCTTCAAGAAACTTACCTAACACATAAAACTCACAGAAACCTACAGTAAAGCAGTGGAATAAGATAGTCCACTCAAAGGGACACTATAAGTGAGCAGGAGGAGCTATTCTTACATCAGGCAAAACAGACTTTAAAGCAACAACAGTTAGAAAAGACAAAGAGAGATATTACATAATGATAAAAGGTCTATTCCAACAGGAAAATATCACAATCCAAAATATATATGCACCTAACACTGGAACTCCCAAGTTTATAAAACAGTTACCACTAGACTTAAGAAATGAGTTAGATGGCAACACAATAATAGTGCGGAACCTCAATAGTGCTCCACTGACAGCACTAGACAGGTCATCAAGACAGAAAGTCAACCAAAAAAAAAATGGATTTAAACTATACCCTAGGCCTGGCGTGGTGGCTCATGCCTATAATCCCAGCATTTTGGGAGGCTGGGGCGGGTGGATTGCATGAGCTCAGGAGTTTGCGACCAGCCCGGGCAACATGATGAAACCCTGTCTCTACTAAAATACAAAAAATTAGCCAGGCGTGGTAGCATGCACTTGTAGTCCCAGCTACTTGGGAGGCTCATGCAGGAGAACTGCTTGAACCCAGTAGGTGGAGGTTGCAGTGAGCCAAGATCTTGCCACTGCACTCTAGCCTCGGCAATAGAGTGAGACTCCGTCTCAAAAAAAAAAAACAATAATGAATAAATAAAATAAAATAAAAAACTATACCCTAGAACTAATGGACTTAATAATATTCACAGAAGGTTCTACCCAACAATTGCAGAATATACATTCTATTCATCAGCACATGGAACATTCTCCAAGATAGATCATATGATAGGCCACAAAACAAGTCTCAATAAATTTAAGAAAACTGAAATTATATCAAGTATCCTTTCAGAGCACAGTGGAATAAAATTGGAAATCAACTCCAAAAGGAACCTTCAAAACCACACAAAAACATGGAAATTAAATAACCTGCTCCTGAATGATCACTGGGTCAACAATGAAATCAAGATGGAAATTTAAAAATTCTATGAACTAAATGATAATAGCAACACAACCTATCAAAATCTCTAGGCTACAGCAAAAGTGGTGCTAAGAGTAAAGTTCATAGCATTAAATGCATACATCAAAATGTCTGAAACAGCACAAATAGACAATCTAAGGTCACACCTCAAGGAACTAGAGAAGCAAGAACAAACTAAACCCAAGCCAAGCAGAAGAAAAGAAATAAAAACAATCAGAGCAGAAGTAAATGAAACAAACTAATAAACAAACAAGGAAAGCAAAATGAAACAAAAAGCTGGTTCTTTGAAAACATAAACAAAATTGATATACCATTAGCAAGGTTAACCAAGGAAAGAACAGGGAAGATTCAAATAAACTCAATTAGAAGTGAAACAGGAGATGTTACAACCAATACCACAGAAATACAAAAGATCCTTCAAGGCTACTATGGTCACCTTTACATGTGCAAACTGGAAAACCTAGATGATATGCCTAAATTCCTGGAAATATATAAACCTCCTAGATTAAACTAGGAGGAATAGAAACTCTGAACAGACCCAAAAGAAGCAGTGAGATTAAAATAAAAATTAAAAAGACATTGCCAACAAAAAAGTACAGGAGCAGACGTATTCATAGCTGAATTCTATCAGATATTCACAGAATTGGTACTACTGAAACTATTCCAAAATATAGAGAAAGAGGGAATCCTACCTAAAGCATTGTATGAAGCCAGTGTCACCTTAATACCAAAACCAGGAAAGGATGTAACAAAAAAAGGAACTACAGACCAGTATCCTTGATGAATATAGATGCAAAGATCCCCAACAAAATACTAGCTAACCCAATCCAACAGCATATCAAGAAGATAATCCACCATTGTCAAGTGCGTTACATACCAGGGATGCAGGGATAGGTTAACATACACAAGGCAATAAATGTGATACATCACATAAACAGAATTAAAAACGAAAATCACATGATCATATCAATAGAAACTGTAAAAGCATTTGACAAAATTTAGCACCCTTTATTATTAAAACCTTCAGCAAAATTGTCATAGAAACGACATACCTTAATGTAATTAAAACCATCCATGATAACCCCACAGCCAACATTATACTGAATGGGGAAAAGTTGAAAACATTCTCCCTGAGAACTGGAACAAGACAAGGATACCCACTTTCACCACTTCTATTCAGCATAGTACTGGAAGCTTTAGGCAGAGCAATCAGACAAGAGAAAGGAATCAAGATCATCCAAATCAATAAACAGGAAGTCAAACTGTCCCTGTTCACTGATGATATGATTGTA
The DNA here is from genome assembly GCF_003255815.1 of Theropithecus gelada. Taxonomy (NCBI): domain Eukaryota; kingdom Metazoa; phylum Chordata; class Mammalia; order Primates; family Cercopithecidae; genus Theropithecus; species Theropithecus gelada. The sequence goes on along the minus strand of NC_037682.1, from coordinate 47,289,607 downwards.
TACCTAGAAAACCCTAAAGACTCATCCAGAAAACTCCTAGAATTGATACATAAATTCAGTAAAGTTTCAGGATACAAATTCAATGTACACAAATCAGTAGCACTGCTATACACCAACAGTGACCAAGCTGAGAATCAAATCAAGAACTCAAACACTTTTACAATAGCTGTAAAAAAAAATACTTAGGAATATACCTACCCAAGGAGGTGAAAGACCTCTACAAGCAAAACTACAAAACACTGCTGAAATGGTAGGTGACACAAACAAATGGAAACACATCCCATGCTCATGGAAGGGTAGAATCAATATTGTGAAAATTACCATACTGCCAAAAGCAATCTAAAAATTCAATGCAGTTCCCACCAAAATATCATCATCATTCTTCTCAGAACTAGAAAAAAAAATTCTAAAATTAATGTGGAAACAAACAAAAAAACCCGCATAGCCAAAGCAAAACTTAACAAAAAGAACAAATCTGGAGGCATCACATTACCCATCTTCAAACTGTACTACAAAGCTATAGTCACCAAAACAGCATGGCACTGGCATAAAACTAGGCACATAGACAAATGGAAAAGAGGAAAGAATCCAGAAATAATGCCAAATACTTACAGCCAACTGATTTTTGACAAAGCTAACAAAAACATAAAGTGGGGAAAAGACACCCTTTTAACAAATGGTGCTGAGATAACTGGCAAGCCACATGTAGAAGAATGAAACTGGACCCTCATCTCTCACCTTCTACAAAAATCAACTCCAGATGGATCAAAGACTTAAATCTAAGACCTAAAACAATAAAAATTCTAGAAGATAACATCAGAAAAATGCTTCTAGACGTTCGCTTAGGCAAAGACTTCATGGCCAAGAACCCAAAAGTAAATGCAACAAAAGCAAAACTGAATAGATGGGACTTAATTAAACTAAAAAGCTTTAACACAGCAAAAGCAATTGTCAGCAGAGCAAACAGACAACTCACCGAGTGAGAGAAAATCTTCACAAACTAAGCATCTGACAAAGTACTAATATCCACAATCTACAAGGAACTCAAACAAATCAGCAAGAAGAAAGCAAACAGTCCCATCAAAAAGTGGGCTGAAAGCACGAATAGACAATTCTGAAAAAAAGAGATGCAAATGGCCAACAAACATAGGAAAAAATGCTTAACGTCATTAATGATCAGGGAAATGCAAATCAAAAACCATATTGTGATACCACCTTACTCCTGCAAGAATGGCCATAATTTAAAAATCTAAAAATAATAGATGTTGGTGGGGATGTGGTGAAAAAGGAACACTTTTGGACTGCTGGTAGGGATGTAAAATAGCACAAGCACTATGGAAAACAGTGTGGAAATTTCTTAAAGAAGTAAAAGTGGATCTACCATTTCATCCAGCAATTCCGTTAAATATATATAAATATATATATAATGTATAAACGATATAATATATATATTTATATACCATGGAATAGTACTAAACCATAAAAAGGAATAAAATAATGGCATTCACAGCAAACTAGATGGAATTGGACACATTATTCTAACTGAGGTAACTCAGAAATGGAAAGCAAAACATCATATGTTCTCACTTACAAGCAGGAGCTAAGCTGTGAACATGTAAAGGCATAGAATAATATAATGCACTATGGGGACTTGGGGGGAAGGATGAAAGAGGGACGAGGGATAAAAGACTACACGTTGGGTATAGTGGACACTGCTCAGGTGATAGGTGCACCAAAATCTCAGAAATTACCACTAAAGAACTTATCCATGTAAGCAAACACCACCTGTTCCCTCAAAAACCCATTGAAATAAAAATAATAATAATAAATGATTTAACTTCACAGAACTTACAAATTGTTCAATGTTCAGAGTTGATAATAATAAAAGAAATTAGAATACAATGTGCAGCAAGTGGTAGCCTCTGGACAATGGCATTCTAGACATTCACTTTGCATACACTTCTCTAGCATTTGGAAAGAAAGTATACACATGAATATATCAATACTATGATAAAGAAAACACCAAAACATGGTGTCAGGCCATTGTCAGCCTTGACGATCCCAAGATCTACTTTTCTTTAGTTATAAAGCTTCATAATGAAAGTTCACATTGCTTAATGTGATACCTAGGCCCATAATTGATTTTCAAAATCAGGACAGCAATTACTTACAGGAAGTTGAACAAGACGGGATGTGATGGGAGGGGCTGATATGTATTGGATATGGGACAGAGGCCAAGAATCATCTCAGTTAGGATTTGTGCCTCAAATACCTCTGGCCTCTGATTTGTCGACAGTCCTCATAAAGGAAATAACGAGTTTGTCCAGCATCTTCATAAGCCTGGATTGCTAACCAGCTTTCATTTCAGTTCCTGTAGGCATCTCCTGAATTAAGCAACATAGAAAAGTCCTCCGAAGCCACTGAATCCCAGAAAGGCTCTCCACCTTTAGCACAAGAGGAGTCTTCACTACCAAAGAAGGAACATAAGGGTAAGTACCAAGAACTGTCTTCTTCCATAGTCAGTTATGGTTTTTGCTATAAGATCATGTCCCTGTGCTTCCACCTTGGTGCTACATCAGGGAGTCATGAGCTTGTTTCAGGAAAAGACAAGAGACATGAAGCTTCCTTTTGGAAACTGAGTGCTGCCAGCCCAAACTGTGTGAGTTCCAAATGGGGTCCCCCTTCTGATTTATCCCCATATCACCTCCTTCATTCCAAACACTCAATCTGCTCTCCTGGAGAGAATGCTGCCTCTTACATTCATTTAAGGAGCAAGGGGACATGAAGACATTTCTTCCCAGAGTTGAACTGCTGTAGAGCCGATTTTATTGTTTCACTTCCTTTTTAAATTTATTCTTCTTTACCTATCTGGAAAGGACCAAGGGAGTTATAGATAGTCCAAACTGGAATAATTAAGGAGTGTTTCATGAGGACAGTATTTACAAAGATGCACAGGGTTAAGGGAAAGAGACGAGGCATGGGTCAGCACCTTAAGCAGCAATACATAGGGGAGCACTACTTCCTGCCGTAGGCTGAAAGGGACGGGGAAGGAGCAATTACCATTGTCGCCATAGCCATAGCTGTAGCCATAAGGGTGGAAGAACATGAGCAGACAGGTGGAGAAGCCCTGCATGGCCAACACACAACCACACAGGCTGATACGGTTTGGATCTGTGTCCCCACCCAAATCTCATGCTGGTTATAATTCCCAATGTTGGAGGGAGGGCCTGGTGGGAGATGATTATTAGATCACGGGGATGGTTTTGCATGAATGTTTTAACACCATCCCCCTTTGGTATTGTTGTTTTGACACTGATGAGTTCTCATGAAATCTAATTGTCTAAAAGCGTGTGGCACCTCCTCCCTCTCTCTTTTGCTCCTGCTCTCACCATGTGAGATGCCTTGCTCCCCCTTTGCCTTTCACCAGGATTGGAAGCTTCCTGAAGCCTCCCCTAAAGCGGAAGCTGCTATGCTTCCTGTACAGCCTGTAGAGCTATGAGCCAATTAAACCTGTTTTCTTCATAAATTTCTCAGTCTCAGGTATTTCTTTTTAGCAATTCAAGAAAGAACTAATACACAGACAGAGAGCCAGGAGGTGGAAATCCCAAGTCACTCTCCTGCTGTCTTCCAGTCTCCTGTCGGTATGTCCCAGTGTCTCAATTTCATCAGAAACCAGAAATAAAAAGAATCCCACTGATGTGGTACCTAGAAACCACTCTCTTGGGATGTCAAACAGGATAAAGAATGGAAAGCAAATCCTCATGGCAAATGAGACTATCCCTCTCACCTCCTTATATCCTCCTACTTCCTGAGGCTTTCTCTGCCTGAAGGTGATTGATTCCTGTCTCATTTCAGCTCCATCAGACTACTTTAACATTTGGCATGTCTTTCTCTGCTGTCACTTTTATGCAGAAATGTTTGCATTTTTCAAAAATGCATAGAAAATAAAATGTAATTTTAAAAAGAGAACATATTTATTTGTTTAGAATATAAGTTTGGCTGCTCTAAACAAGACATGAAGTAGAAATATCTTAAACAAGAAAGTATAATTGTGCCTCTGGGTCACTAGGTTCTGAATCTGCAGACTCAACAAACCACAGGTGGAAACTATTCCAAAAATAAGGATATGGTTGAGTTGTGTATATACTAAACAGGTACAAACTTGTTTTTCCTTGTCGTTATTTCTGGAAAAACTACAATATGACAAGAATTTACATAGCATTTGCATTTTGTCATTGTTCTAAATAACTAAAAACGATTTAACGTATCTGGGAGAAAGTGCATAGGCTATATACAAATACCACATATAAAGAAATTGAGCATCTGCAGATTTTGGTGTGTGCTGAAGTTCTGGAAAAAGTCCCCTGTGAATACCCAGAAATGACTGTCTTTGAAATTTGAACTGGAAGCTCCAAGGCATCACACATCAGAATTCCAAAAATTGCTGCTCCCCAGTCCCTAGAGAGTTGCCCTCATCCTTGTGATCCTGCATGGCTTCCAGCTACATCAGCATTCCAGCCTTATGAAAAAGGATGAGGGGAAGGAGAGGCTTTGCTCCTTCTATTGATCCCGTGAGTGAGGAATTGCTTACATCACTTTGTGATTCTTCCACTTAACAGCACCTGGCCATACGATGTGATTCAGCATCAAGGAAAACTGGGATGTGGGTCCTTGTGCTGCTTTTACACTCTCAGAATTGTTATGTGACCAAAGAGGAAAATAAATGTTGGGGCAACCTAGCAGTCTCTTCACTCCTGATTGTCTCTGACTCTGTGCTCACACCAAGATTTTTCAGGAACTCCTCAGAAATAATGAATGATGGGGCAGAGAACAGAATTGGAACCTCCTGCAGGGCTCCAGGGACCAGGGACTGGTATTGGACCTGCTGTTCCTGTTGTGAACTCAGGAAAACCCTTTAATTCTCTAGGCCTTGGCTTCATCTTATGTTATATGAGGATAATACCATAGATGGTCTTTAAGGAACACATGCTAAATGCTGGTGATACTACAGGGAAAATGACAGGTATGACTTAGTCCTCATGGAGCTTCGGATTTCATGAGGAGGACAAACATATCATACCATAAATACAGATGGAGAAACTCTTTAGTGCCCTGAGTGTGGATAACAGAGGTTTTCCTTTTCCTCCCATTTCCTTTCTCGGCCAATCAGGGCTGTGCCAGCTTGTCCCTCTAAGAGAACTCATGATGGATGCATTCCCTCCTGATGTTTCTCTGTAATCCCAGCAAAGGGTGCATCTTCTGTCCACCAGGAGGCCTCCTGCCCCTGTGCATCCTTAGGATTCCGGAGCAAACGTGGCCTCTGATAGGCAAAAAGGAACTCCTGAATTTATTCCTAAATGGCGTTCACTCACCTTTATTTTGTTCCCTCTTTGAATTGCCTCTCATTCCCTATCTGGAGTTTGCTTAGGTCAGTTTTTTTTTCAATCCACAATTTTGACTGCCAACTTGGATTTAACTTGAGAATCACTCCTCTGCTTTACTCCCTTTAACATGTATAATCAACACAGGTTGGTGCTGGGTATAAATGCCTGCTCCAAGACTGGATCGTGAGTCAGCCCTGCTGGACTCAAATTCATACTATATAATATATAACCCCTGGGACAAATAATTCCCTTTCTTTATGCTCCAATTGCATTATCTGCCATATGGGAATAATACCAATTCTTACCTCCTAGGCTCTTCAGGTGATTAAAAGAGGCAATACCTTATAAACTCTCAATCAGCTACTGTTATTCTCCCAGATTAGACCTAATCCTCGTTCTCCAGTTGAAATCTGCATGAATATCTCTCTTTACACTCCAAGCCCTACACATCGCCTATTTCCCCTCATGGACGCCTCTCATACAAATGTTTGCATCAACAAAGAAATGCTACCAGAGATCTCCTGAAAGAGAGAATGAAATAGGTTTACATTGTGTACACTCAGCAGAACATTCAGTAGTCCCCCATAGATATTTCCACACTTCAATTACCTCCGTCAGTTATACTCAGACCTCATCTGCACTTACTCTTTCCTCTGTTCTATTGCTGAGTAATTCAGATGAGACCCACACCCTACCCAAACACTGTGTACAAAAATGCTTCTAGGTGTTCAGCAAAGCCACACTGAGTCTTCATTTCAAAGGCACATCAGTTGTCAATTTCAGGTTTTGGGCATTCATCAATAATTCTTCTCAACACAGATAGAGCTGTCCACAAATAGAATTCTGATTAATGAAATTTTCTTCATCCAGTTATACATTTGTATTCTAATACCTTACATTGTGCTTTCATCTTTATTTTCCATTTCATCCAAATCTACCAGTACCATTAGGCTCCTCATGCATGCATTCCTTCATTGAAAGAATGTTTATGAAGAGCACAGTGTGCTGGTCATGGAAATAGGCACTGTGAGTATAAAATGTAAAATGTGGTCCTGTCTGCAATGACTAATACACTGAGTTATTTCTCACCCACCAGGCCCAGCCATTTTCACACTTATCCTAGTGAAGGTCACATTTTCCTCTCATTCATAAAGCATGGTCTTCTTTCCTGTCCATGGATGACCAGTCCTAGTCACGAGTGTGTCACAGCCACCTCTTTGTGTATCTGACTTTCTCCATCTGAGATAAAATATCAGGCCCATGATACAGTAATGATCAGGTCCACATCCCCGGCTGGATGAGTTGGGGGTGTTTTGATCCTAATGTTATTCCCATGTCAGCACAGAACTTGTGTGGCAGTAGAGAGAGGTCAGGCTTCAGAGTCAAGAAGAACTGGATTTCAAACTGGATTTGAGGACCCCCACCTTTTGATAGGTGACTTATTCTCTGTGAGCCTCTGTTTCTCTCCTCTTTAAAATGAGAACAGTAAATCCCACATGGCAGGGTGGTGGGGAGAATCAGAGATCACACAGCTGGTGATCACATCTGCTTTGTGTTCCCAGGGGCACCAGACTGGGGTTTCTGAGCATGGATCCAACCATCCCAGCCCTGGGTACATCACAGACACCAATCAATGGACGTGAGGAGACTCCTTGCTACAAGCTGATCCTGAGCCTCACGGTGCTGACGTGCATCATTTCCCTCGTGGGGCTGACAGGAAACGCGGTTGTGCTCTGGCTCCTGGGCTTCCGCATGCGCAGGAACGCTGTCTCCACCTACATCCTCAACCTGGCTGCGGCCGACTTCCTCTTCCTCTGCGGCCACGTTTTACGTTTTCTGTTAAGCCTCATCAATATCCCCCATACCACCCGCAGAATCCTCATTTGTGTGATGACCGTCCCCTACCTTACAGGCCTGAGCTTTCTGAGCGCCATCAGCACGGAGCGCTGCCTGTCCGTCTTGTGGCCCATCTGGTACCGCTGCCGCCGCCCCACACACCTGTCAGCGGTCATGTGCCTCCTGCTCTGGGCCCTGTCCCTGCTGCGGAGCATCCTGGAGTGGAGGTTCTGTGACTTCCCGTTTAGTGGTGCTGATTCTTGTTGGTGTGAAACATCAAATTTCATCATAATCACGTGGCTGACTTTTTTGTTTGTGGTTCTCTGTGTTTCCAGCCTGGTCCTGCTGGTCAGGATCCTCTGTGGATCCCAGAAGATGCCGCTGACCAGGCTGTACGTGACCATCCTGCTCACAGTGCTGGTCTTCCTCCTTTGCGGCCTGCCCTTCGGCATTCTGGGGTCCCTAAATTACATGATCCACAGGGATCTGGAAGTCTTATATTGTCACGTTTATCGGGTTTGCATGTTCCTGTCCTCTCTAAACAGCAGTGCCAACCCCATCATTTACTTCTTCGTGGGCTCCTTTAGGCAGCGTCAAAATAGGCAGAACCTGAAGCTGGTTCTCCAGAGGGCTCTGCAGGACACGCCTGAGGTGGATGAAGGTGGAGGGCGGCTTCCTGAGGAAACCTTGGAGCTGTCGGGAAGCCAATGCAGGCAGTGAAAGAGCTCCTGCCCTGTCTGTCAGACGGGACTTTGAGAGCAACACTGCCCTGCCAACCTTGACAATTACATGCGTTTTTCTTAGCGTTGTGCCTCAGAAATGTCTCAGTGGTAACTCAAGGTCTTCAAATAGATGTTTATCTAACCTGACAGTTCCAGTGTTCACCCACAGAAAGCATTAGTCTGACAGTAGAATGTTTAGATTCTCCTTGATATTACCAACACATTTTCCCTGTTATCTTACACTGAATCCTTCCTACTGAACACTTTTTCTGCACTTTTCATTGTAATAAAAGGAGTTCCTGTTCAAAACCCTAAAACACTGTTTATACTTGTTTTCTACCTGATAGTACCAAAAAGGAAGATTCCTTATTAATCTCTCAGATTATGTTTCCCTGAAAATCATGTTCCTTTCTATGACTGGAGGCATTACTGCAGTTAGAAACTCGATTCTGAATAAGTGAGTTCTGCTACTTGTAAATTCCATTGAAATCTCAGATGTAAAGCAAAATAATGTCCTTAGAGAGAGATTCTCCCTTCATAAAAACAGTCTTAGAAATTGGTTTTATGAATAGCTCTCTCCCGTCATTTGTCCACACATGGTCACACCTTGGCTTTGGTTTCTAGTAAACACAACCATGGCCCTTTCCCCTTGAGAACTGGGAAGTGCTTCTTTAGCTCTTCCTGGACTAAAGGACCAGTGAGGAGCCTATAAATATACCCCACTAGTTCCACTTTGGCCATTGGAAACCTCAATATTGGTTTCAAACTGGAATTATCTTGAAAACCATTTATTATTCATTTACAGAGTCTTTAAGTGTAGAATTCTTCATTCTTCCAGGTTTTGTACAAATTGTTCTGGGTGTAACTTTCAGTTAGTTTTATGGCTGTTAACATAAGAAGCAAAACTGAAAACATCTGACTCTTCCATGCTAATGTCAATTATAGTATCTGGATAATAACTTACAGTTGGTACAAAATTCTGATACATGGTACAAAATTCTAAGTTGTGACTTAGATGAACACGGAAACATTGTGCTAAGGAAAATATGCCAGATACCAAAGAATAATATTGTAAGATCAAATTCTACAAGGTATCCAAACTAGGAAATTCGTGAACACAGAAAATAAATTAGGAGGATCCTGGTGCTGGATGACGGAGAGACTGTGTAGCCATTATTTAATGAGCACAGACTTTCTGTGCAGAATGATGAAGTTCTTAAAAGGGACAGTGGTAACGGTTACTACTTATTGTGAATGTACTTAATGATATTGAATTGTACAATTAAAATGGTTAAAGTTGTAAAATGTATGTTATGAATATTTTACCACAATTAAAAACATGTAATTATAAACACAGGATCAGTACAAAATTCAGGACTATGCTCCACTAGTGGTTATCCCTTCAACAGATAACTCAAGCAGACAGAAGAGACCACCAAGAGAAGATGTGACATCACTGTGGGCTATGTGCTGCTCACAGACAGTGAGGCTGCCCCTCAGATTGACCCTCACTGAGGGGAGCTGACACATGCATTTTGAGTATGCAGGAGACAGTACAAAGCAGTTATGAAAGCAATAAAGAGGTCTATAGTTCTCCATTTGTCCAACCAAATTTACTGGTAACTCGTATCACATTGTTCACAATGTCGAACTCAGGTCCCCTGAGTCCAGATCCATTGCTATTCCAGGACCAGCACTCTGCTGATGCTGAATCCTATCTGTCCACCCTTAATTTCCAAATGCCATAGTAGGACATAGCTGTAGGTGAGCCTTTCTTATGTGTCGGAGGAAGTGGGAAGGCAGTGTTTGCAGCCAATGCTCCAGGCAAGGAGCTTTAATGTGATGTCTTTAGTTCAGGCTGAGGGTTATTGAGAGAGCCCATTCTGGGAGTCTGTGATATCAATTGTACAGTTCTGGATAAAGATGTTTATCATGAGGAATTCTGTAGAGAATTTTCACCTGGCAATTGACTCAAATAATATTGGTTCTCACCTGGGCCACTGCTTATTTTGACGTTAGTGACTCTTTTTCTTTTGATGGAAGAAAATTTCAACTTTATGAAAACTTAGATTCTGTCCCTGAAGCCCATTCTGAACTCACTGGGCCTCACACTCCACTACAGCACTTAAGACAGTATATTTCAGTTGGTTGTCCTCACATCTTTCTCTTCAACCGCACTCTGAGGTCTTTAAGAGCAGAGAACATGTCTTTGAATTTCTGGTGCAACAGACTAGGTGTGGAATTTAGAAGAGTCTTGGTAACTATTTTTCTCAAGCAGCTCCCACCTGAAAATCACAGGTTTGTCCAGCATCTTGCAAAGGCTAGCTCAGTCACCAGGTCTCACTGGAACTCCTACAGGTACCTCCCACACAACAGAGTGTCCTCTGCAGTTGGTTTTTCTGAGAACAGCTGTTCCCTTTCATTGCAGGTCTGCTCACTGCCTCTGGGAAGAAGAATGGAGAGGATGTGGGAGTCTGCTAGTGAAATGCTTTCTTTCCCAGGCCAATGATATCATTTCCTCTCAGTTCCATGTCGAGGAAGAGCGTGCAGGACATCCAGGCATGTTCCCCAGAAAGGGAGAAATGATATAAAAGTCTCTAATGGCACTTTTTGGGAGCTGCCATTCATGACTATTTTTTAGGCATGAATTCAACAAACATTCGAACCTAATTCATCAAGCACTGTGCTAATTCTGCATAAAAGCAAACACCTTTCAAATAAGTCTCTCACTAATACATTCCATCTCTATATCCAATCCTTTCCACTTCCTGAAGAAAATATATGGATTGATGCTGAGCAAATGCTGAGCCTTTGTGGTCATTCACTGATGCTCTAGTACACCTGGGCTCAAGGGCACTGAGTCATCAGCCTCACAAGAACCAATTGGATCTGTTTCCTGTCCTGCTTTTGACAATTAGGCTTGTCAATATAATTACCTAATTTATCAAAATACATCACAAATCAATGAAATACGAGTATGAAAGAAGAATTGTGGTTTCCATACAAACTAATGTGAATGCTTAAAGGGACAATAAAAGCAGGTTCCAAAATTATTGTTAGTTTAATAGGTGTGAGTCTGCCAATTCTATCAGATTAAACAAAAACTAACAATATGGAACAATATCCTCAGTGAGAATGCTATGCATCTGACACTAGGATCTACACTTAAACTAATCCACACTGCAAATCATAGACAATGATTGATATATGTGCTTTCAGCAAGATAGAGTAGAATTCTATTTGCAAACCCTACACAAAGGAATGTTCTGTAGTCTGGTTCTATTATAGTGAATGAATTCTAGGTAAAAATGAAATATTCATGTTACAAACGTTTCCTTTTTTATGAATACTGATTAACAGACATTTTCAATTAACCTATCCACTTGCATTCCTGAATATATCATTAAGTGGGCTTTTCATAACAGTATCTCTCACTTATTCCACTGTTTAATGTATAAATACATACTGAGCATCTTCTATTCTCTAGTTTGCATGCCAGACACTTAGGAGTCAAAGTAAACACACCTACATTCATAGAGCGCACAGCCTGTGAAGGAAGGACACTAGTGCAGAAAAGACTGCCTCCCAAAGTGACACATACTATCCAAGAGTTGTTTTTGTGGCTCAAGTGTTCTCAGAGGAGAGGGTATCTAAAAATTCCCAATTATCTTGCTGCCATCTTGAAGAGGAACGCCACAACCAAGCACCCAGCTGAAGCAGGACAATACGATTCCAATAAATTAGAGAATGTTCACCGGGTGACTACTCATGCAAGACAACAATCTCAGCAATGGTTTTATAAGTGATGACACCAAAGATTAATAGGCTGAATCTTACAACAACCCTCAATCTATAGTCCAACACCACACCAATGCACAATTCCTAAAAAGATTTTTAAGAGACCCTGCAGGTGCTTAGGTCACAGGCATTGCGGAACTATCTACCACCATTACTGTGTGTTCCAGCAGTAGAAGCCCTTACCTCCAGGCAAACCAAATCAGCATCTAGAAATCCCAGGATACGTAAAGAAGGAGAATGTGCAAGTGCTAGAAAGGGAAGAACACCTGACCTGGTTTCAGGGATTTGGGATTCTCAAGCTGACTGCATGGCCAACATGGGTCACATGCTCATTCCAGGCAAACCAAGCAGATAGTGAGGTTATGGGATTGCCCCAGTCTGAAACTGTGCCATTTGTGCATTTGTGCTCAGGTATCTCTTTTCAGAATATGTGGGTAAATTGTGGCTTTACCATAACTCTGGACTGAAGATAACTGCTGTTGTGATCCTGGCAGCCTGAGAAATTCATGTCTCTATACAGTGACTATAATCACAGTAATCGTATGTTCTTCTCACCTATGTGGCAGCGACCTAGAATCTGAAGAGACTGCTGTGATGTTTATTCTGTACGATGGTGTGGTATCCATTGGGCACGATTATTGTCAATGTACCAATGCTGACTATAGATATAGATGGCACTTGCTTGCTGTTACCTAACAACAGCAGAGTATAGAAGAAGAAGTCTCAATGCTCATGCCCATCATATTTGTCCAATTGTTCTGAAACCTTGCAGGATGAAAACACAAGGAAGGACAGCAGAGACAGAGCAGATCTCATTTCTAAGTGTGTATGTAGAAGTGAGTGGATCATGGAAGGCTTTGTGTAATAGGTAGAATTTTAACTGATGACTACAATTTACCCAGCATTATCATTATAATTATACCCTCTGTAAATTTTGCCAATCACCTCAATCTTTGTACTGGGGAAGGAGAAATAAATAGGATCTGGACAGATAGAAATGGGAGAAGAGATAATTTACAGTGGCACTGTTAATAAAAGCATAGAGTTTTTAAGGGAATGGTGAATAATTCATTCATGAGTTTTATTCCTTGTGTCATCCCATGTGTTTGGTCATGGTGGCAAGATCCCTCTTAAATAGAAGGAAAGATACAGTCTTTTTCAGACAAACAAATACTGAGAGAATTTGCCACTACCAAGCCAGCACTACAATAACTGCTAAAAGGAGCTCTAAATCAGGAAATAAAACCTCAAAATACAACCTTCTTAAAGCCTAAGTCTTCCAGGGCCTATAAAACAATAACTCAATGAAAAAAAAAATCCATCTATTAACACAATAACTAGCATGATGAATAGAATAGCATCACACATCTCAATATTAATATTGAATGCAAATAGTCTAAATGTTCCACATAAAAGATACAGAATGTCAGAATGGATAAGAATTCACCAACAAAGTATCTGCTGTCTTCAAGAGATTCACCTAACACATAAGGACTCACATAAACTTAAGGTAAAGTGTTGGTAAAAGATATACCATGCAAATATATACCAAAAGCGAGTAGAGGTACCTATTCTTGTATCAGACAAAAAAAAACTACTTTAAAGCAACAGCAACTAAAAAAGACAAAGGGGAAAATCATATAATGATAGAAGGATGAGTCCAACAGGAAAATATCACAATCCTAAATATGTATATACCTAACACTGTCACCCCTAAATTTATAAAACAATTACTAATAGACCTAAGAAATGAGATAGACGGCAACATAATAATAATAGTGGACTTCAATACTCCACTGTCAGCACTAGAAAAGTCATCAAGACAGAAAGTCAACAAAGACACTATGGATTTAAACTATACCCTACAACAAATGGACTTAACAGATATTTATAGAACATTCCATCCAACAACCACAGATTATACATTCTATTCAACAGCACATAGAACTTTCTCCAAGATAGACCATATTATAGGCCATGAAACAAGTCTCAATAAATTTAAGAAAATGGAAATTATATCAAGTATCCTTTCAGACCACAGTGGAATAAAACTGGAAATTAACTCCAAAAGGAATCCTCAAAACCATTAAAATATATGGAAATTAAATAATCTACTCCTGAATGATATTTGGGTCAACAATGAAATCAAGAAAGAAATTTAAAAATTCTTTGAACTGAGTGATAATGGTGACATAACCTATCAAAATCTCTGGGATAAAGCCAAGTGGTGCTAAGAGCAAAGTCCATAGCATTAAATGCCTACATCAAAAAGTCTGAAAGAGCACAAATAGACAACCTAAGGTCACACCTCAAGGAACTAGAGAAACAAGAACAAACCAAAGCCAAACCCTGCAGAAGAACAAAAAAGAAACATTGGAGCAGAACTAAATGAAATTGAAACAAACAAACAAACAAAAAGATAAATGTAACAAAAAGCTGGTTCTTTGAAAACATAAACAAAATTGATAGACCACTAGTGAGATTAACCAAGAAAAGAAGAGAGAAGATCCAAATAAGCTCAATTAGAAAGGAAACAAGAGATATTACAACTGATACCACAGAAATTCAAAAGATCATTCAAGGCTACTATGAACACCTTTACACACACAAATTAGAAAACCGAGAGGAGATGGACAAATTCCTGGAGATTAAAATAGGAAGAAATAGAATCTCTGAACAGACTAGTAACAGGCAGCAAGATTGAAATGGTAATTTGAAAATTACCAACAAAAAAAGTCTAGGACCAGAGAGATTTACAGCTGAATTCTATCAGACATTCAAAGAATTGCTGCCAATCCTTTTTTTTTTTTTTTTTTTTTTTTTTTTTTTTTTGAGACGGAGTCTCGCGCTGTGTCACCCAGGCTGGAGTGCAGTGGCGCGATCTCGGCTCACTGCAAGCTCCGCCTCCCAGGTTCACGCCATTCTCCTGCCTCAGCCTCCGAGTAGCTGGGACTACAGGCGCCCGCCACCACGCCCGGCTAGTTTTTTGTATTTTTTTTTTTTTAGTAGAGACGGGGTTTCACCATGTTAGCCAGGATGGTCTCGATCTCCTGACCTCGTGATCCACCCGCCTCGGCCTCCCAAAGTGCTGGGATTACAGGCTTGAGCCACCGCGCCCGGCCGCTGCCAATCCTTTTGACACTATTCCAAAAGATAAAGAAAGAGGGAATCCTCCCTAAATTATTCTATGAAGCCAGTATCACCCAAATACCAAAACCAGGAAAGAATATAACAAAAAAAGAAAACTAAAGACCAGTATTCTTGATGAATACAGATGCAAAAATCCTCAACAAAATACTAGCTAACCAAATCCAACAGCATATCGAAAAGATAATCCAGCATGATCAAATGGGTTCATACCAGGGATACAGAAATAGGTTAACATACACAAGTAAATAAATGTGATAAACCATATAAACAGAATTAAAAACAAAAATCACATGATCATCTCAATAGACACAGAAAAGTATTTGACAAAATCTAGCATCCCTTTATGTGAAAAAACCTCAGCAAACTCGGCATAAAAACTATCTATGACAAACCACACAGCCAACATCATACTCAATGGGGAAAAGTTGAAAGCATTCCACCTGAGAACTGAAACAAGATAAGGATGCCCATTTACACTACTTCTATTCAACATAGTACTTGAAGTCTTAGCAAGAGCAATTAGACAGAGAAAGAAATAAAGGGCATTTAAATCAGTAAAGAGGAAGACAAACTGCCATGGTTCACCAATGACATGATTGTATACCTAGAAAACCCTGAAGACTCAACCAAAAAGCTTCTAGAGCTGATAAATGAATTCAGTAAAGTTTCAGGATACAAAGTCAATGTACACAAATCAGTAGCACTGCTATACACCAAAAGTGACCAAGCTAAGAATCAAATCAAGAACTCAACCCCTTTTACAATAGCTGCAAAAAATAATAAAATACTTAGGAACATATCTAACCAAGGAGGTGAAAAACCTCTGCAAAGAGAACTACAAAACACTGCTGAAAAAAATTATAGATGACACAAACAAATGGAAACACATCCCATGCTCATGGATGGGTAGAATCAATATTGTGAAAATGACCACACTTCCAAGAGCAATCTACAAATTCAACGTAATGCCCATCAAGATACCATCATCATTCTTCACAGAACTAGAAAAAATGATCCTGAAATTCATATGGAACCGAAAAAGAACCTGCATAACCAAAGCAAGACTCAGCAAAAAGAACAAATCTAGAGGCGTCACATTACCCAACTTCAAACTATAAGGCTATAGTCACCAAAACCCATGGTACTGGTATAAAAATAGGCATATAGACCAATGGAACAGAATAGAGAACCCAGAAATAAACCTAAATACTTACAGCCAACTGATCTTCAACAAAGCAAACAAAAACATAAAGTGGGGAAAGGACATCCTTTTCAACAAATGGTGCTGGAATAATTAGCAAGCCACATGTAGCAGACTGAAACTGGATCCTCATTTCTCACCTCATACAAAAACAACTCAAGATGGATCAAAGACTTAAATCTAAGACCTGAAACCATAAAAATTCTAGAAGATAACATAGGAGAAACCCTTCTAGACATTGGCTTAGGCAAAGACTTCATGACCAAGAACCCAAAAGTAAGTGTAAAAAGAAAACAAAGATAAATCAATGGGACTTAATTAAACTAAAAATTTCTGCACAGGAAAAAAAAATAATAATCAGCAGAGTAAACAGATAACTCATGGAGTGGAAGAAAGTCTTCACAAACTGTGCATCTGACAAAGGATTAACATCCAGAATTTACAAGGAAGTCTAACAAATCATCAAGCACGAAACAAATTATCCCATTGAAAAGCAGGCTAAGGACATGAATAGACAATTCTTAAAAGAAGATATACCAATAGCCAACAAACATATGAAAAAATGCTCAACATTACTAATTATCAGGGAAACGCAAATCAAAACCACAAAACAATACCACCTTACTCCTGCAAGAATGGCCATAATTAAAAAATCAAAAAATAATAGATGTTGGCATGGATGTGGTGAAAAGGGAACACTTTTACACTGCTGGTGGGGATGTAAATGAGTAAAACCACTATGGAAAACAGTGTGGAGATTCCTTAAAGAACTAAAAGTAGATCTACCTTTTGTTCCAGCAATTCCACTACCGGATATCTACCTAGAAGAAAGGAAATCATTTATGAAAAAGACACTCACACATGCACGTTTATAGCAGCACAATTTGCGATTGTAAAAATGTGGAATTAGCCCAAATGCCCATGAATCAATGGGTGGATAAAGAAAATGTCATATATATATGTATACACACATACGTACCATGGAATACTACTCAGCCATAAAAAGGAACAAAATAATGGCATTCACAGCAATCTGGATGGAGTTGGAGACCATTACTCAAAGTGAAGTAACTCAGGAATGGAAAACCAAATCTTGAATGTTCTTACTTACAAGCAGGAGCTAAGCTATCAGGATACAAAGGCATAAGAATGATACAATGGACTTTGGGGACTCAAGGAAAAAGAGTGGGAGGTGGGTGAGGGATAAAAGACTACACACTGGGTACAATGTACACTGTTCTGGTGATGGGTACATCAAAATCTCAGAAATCACCACTAAACTACTTATCCATGTAACCAAACACCACCTGCTCTCCAAAAAGTTATTGAAGTAAAAAAATAAAATGTATAATCTCAGCTATTTTCAAATGTATACTACATTATTATTTACTGTATTTACCACACTATGTAATATATCTCAAAGAAAAAATTATTCATCCCATTTAATTAAGGCTTTACACTCTTTGACCGTCAATCACTTCTCCATGGGTGTTGAAATTTGTCAAATCCTTTTGCTGTGTTTATTGAGATATTCACATAATTTTTCCTCTTTATTCTGTTAATGTGGTAAATTTCACTGATTGATTTACAAGTGTTAAACAAACATTGCACTACTGAGATAAACCCCACTAGCCATTCTGTATTATCCTTTTGATATATTTCAGGATTCTACCTGCTACTACTGTGTTAAGAATTTTTGCATCTGATTCATAAGAAATTTTGGTCTGTAGTTTTCTTTTGTAATATCTTTTCCAGATTTCGCTAACAAAGACATACATAGTCTCATAAAATAAGTTGGAGAATATTCTTTCCTCCTGAAATTTATGATAAAATATTTGTATAAATTTGATATGATTTTTCCCTTTAAATATCAATAGAATTTATCCAAGCCTTCTGGATCTAAATTTTTGCATGTGTATGTGTGGAAAGTTTTAATTAAAAATGTAATATCTTGACTAGGTGCAGCAGCTCATGCCTGTAATCCCAGAACTTTGGGAGGCCAAGGAGGGTGGATCACCTGAGGTCAGGAGTTCAAGACCAGCCTGGCCAACATGATGAAATCCCGTCTCCACTAAAAATACAAAAATTAGCCAGGTTTGGAGGTGTGCGCCTGTAATCCCTGCTGCTCAGGAGGCTGAGGCAAGATAATCACTTGAACCTGGGAGGCGGAGGTTGCAGCACTCCAGCCTGGGCGACAGAGTGAGATTTCATTAAAAAACAACAACAACAGCAACAACAAATTTATATAGATACACAGATATAGAAAGATATATAAAATGTCTTTCACAGACATACAGCTATTCACATTTTCTATTTCTTCTCATGTCAGTTTTGGTGAATTATGTCTTTCAAGGGAAGTGTCCCTTTCATCTAAGTTTTGAATTTATTGACATAAATTTGTTCATGATAGTTCTTTATTATCCCTTTAACATCTTTAGAGACTATAGCAATATTCCCACTCTCATTCTTGATAATGATGTTATTCTCTCTCTGTTTATTGTTCAGTATTGCTAAAAATTTGTGAGTATCGTTAATCTTTTCATGGTACTATCATAACTTTGATATTTTCTCTATTGTTTGTTTTCTGTTGCACTGATTTCTGCTTTTTATTGTTTCTATTTATTTTGGGCTTAATTTGTTCATGTTTTTTATAGTTCTGAAGCTTGAAGGTTAGATCTTGATTTTTTTAATTCTTAAATGTTTGATAGAATTCACCAGTTTGATAGAATTCGCCATGTGTGCCTGGAGCTTTCTTTGTAGAAGAGTTTTTAATTATAAATTCAATTTCCTTAGTAGGTACAGGATTATTTGCAATTACTGTATCTTCTTGATCAATTTTGGGAAGGTGTGTTTTTAAAAGAGTACTTCTATTTCTTCTAAATTGTCAAATTTTGACAAAACATCATTCAAAAGAGCTTTTTATTTCTGTATTTTTAATATTATGATAGTCTCTCTTTGATTCCCAGTTCGAGTTTCATGTTTTCTCTATTTATATTTTTCTTCATTGGTATTGATAGGAATTTATCAATTTTATTATCTTTTCAAAAATATAAATTTCATCTTTATTGTTATGTTTCTATTGTACCTTTGCTTTTTATTTAGTTTTTTCCCAACCTTTATTATTTCCTTCCTTTTACAGTAGTTCTGTCTTATCTTTAAGGGATAAATTCCAAGACCCCCCACTGGTTGCATGAAATGTGTTTCAATTGACAGCAACCAAAACACATTTCTGTTCATGTCTTCAACCCACAAATTTAATGCTTTTTCTATCTTAATTAAGCAATTGTCATGTATTGTGGCCACAGCTTTTGCAGTTTAAGGTGCAACAGCAAAACTAGCATGAATTTCTTTTGCCTCTTTTATGATTAGTTTTTACTCCAGACCTTAGCAGCCTCCACATTCTATATTTTTTTCCTTCCTTACTAAGTTGCAAACTTCACCTTTACCTAGAGGGAGCACTCTACCACTTCTCTTTGGCATATCTGAATTGCCAGCATCCCTACTCGTAATGCTTTGGAGCCATTAATAAGTAAAATAAGGTTTACTTGAACACAAGCACTGTGATACCACAACAACTGATCTAATAACTGAGAGGGCTACTAAGCAACAAATGGGTGGGTAGGGTACACGGCATGGATATGCTAGGCAAAGGGGTGAATCACGTCCCAGTAAGGAGAGAGCAGGACCACAAGAGATTTCATCACACTATTCAAAATGGCACATAATTTAAAGCATATGAATTATTTATTTCTGGAATTACTCAATGAAGAAAATTTGCCTACCTTTT
This sequence comes from Theropithecus gelada, assembly GCF_003255815.1. Lineage (NCBI taxonomy): Eukaryota > Metazoa > Chordata > Mammalia > Primates > Cercopithecidae > Theropithecus > Theropithecus gelada. The sequence continues at coordinate 47,269,729 of NC_037682.1, read as the reverse complement.
AAAAACAACTCTTCATTTCATTGATCTTTTCTTTTGTTTTTCTAGTCTTCTTTTCACTTATTTCTGCTCTGATCTTTATTATTTCCTTCCTTCCTTCTACTAATTTTGCAAAATACACATCTGATAAAGGATTAGCATCCAAAATATTTAAGAGACTCTAACAACTCAATAGCAATAAAACAAATGAACCAGTGAAAATATGGGCAAAAGAACTGAATACATATTTCTGAAAAGAAGACATAAAAATGACCAATAGATGTAAGAAAAAATGTGCAATGTTAACTAATCATCAGGAAAATGCAAATCACAACCACAATTACATATCATTTATCCAGTTAGAATGGCTACTATCAAAAATACAAAAGATTACAAGTATCATAGAGGATGTGGAGAAAAGAGAACCCTCATACACTGTTGGTGGGAATGTATTTTAGTATAGCTATTAGGGAAAACAGTATGGAAGTTCCTAAAAATATTAAAAATAGAACTATCTATATCCAGAAATCTCACTCCTGGGTTGATGTCCAAGGGAAATGAAACCAGCATATTGAAAAGATATCTGTATCCCCATGTTTCTTGCAGCACTATTCACAATGGCCAAGATACAGAATTAACCTAAGTGTCCATCAATAGATAAACTGATGAAGAAAATGTGGTACATATGCACAATGGAATACTATTTAGCCTTTAAAAAGAATGAAATTCTGTCATTTCCAGCAACTTGGATAAGCCAGAGGACATTCTGTTAAGTGAAATATGCAAGGCACAGGAAGAAAAATAGTACATGATCTCACTCATATGTAGAATCTAAACGAGGTGATCTCACAGAAGTCGAGAATAAAATGGTGGTTGCCATAGGTTTGGTTGGTTAGGTGAAAGGGGAGATGAGTAGACATTGGTCAAAGGATATGTAATTACATCTAGATAGAAGGAACAATTTTTCTTTTTTTTTTTTTGAGATGGAGTCTTGTTCTGTTACTCAGGCTGGAGTGCAGTGGTGCGATCTCGGCTCATTGCAAACTCTGCCTCCTGGGTTCAAGTACTTCTTCTGCTTCAGCCTCCCAAGTAGCTGGGATTACAGGCACCCACCACCACAACCAGCTAATTTTTGTATTTTTAGTAGAGATGGGATTTCATCACGTTGGCTAGGCTAGTCTCAAACTTCTGACCTCAGATGATCCACCTGCCTCGGCCTCCCAAAGTTCTAGAATTACAAGCATGAGCCACCACGCCCGGCCTGGAGGAACAATTTTAAGAGATCTATTATACAGCATGGTGACTGTAGCTGATGATAATATATTGTGTTCTGAAAAATGCAAAGAGTGGGTAAGTGTTCTCACCACAAAAATACTATAAGAGTTAATATATTTGTTATTTAGCTAAATTTATACCACAACGTCTAGGTACTTCAGCATCATATTGTACAGGATAGATCCATACAATTTGAACTGTCCAAAAACTTTTTAAATTTAATTGCTGGGGAGTATTTCCTTGTATGGATACAGTAAGCTTTCTGTCATTATTCATGGTGAAAATACATTTGCTTTGTTTCCATTTTAGCTATTAAATAAAGCTGCTATTAACATTAGTGTACAAAATTTTAAGTGAACATCCTTATCCACTCTCTTGGATACATTCCGAAGATAAATTTCTGGGTGATATGGTAAGTGCATATTTAACTTTTTAAGAAAATTAAAACAGTTTTCTAGAGTACTGTACCATTTTACTTCTCCACTGGCAATGTATAGAAGATCCACTTTCTCCAAATCCTTGCCAGTATTTGAAATGAGTATTTTTTTACTTTAGCCTTCTAAGAGCCGTATATTGCTGTATCATCATGGTTTCTTCTGAGACCTCTCTCCTTGTCTTGTAGATGGGGTCTTTTTCTCCCTGTGTCTTCACGGGGTCTTACCTCTGTATGTCTGTGTCCTAATCTCTTCTTCTCATAGGGACATCAGTCATGTTGGATTAAGGCTCACTCTAATGAACTCATTTTAACTTAACTAGCTCTCTGAAGACCTCCTTCCCCAATATACTCGTATTTTGAGTTACTGGGGCTAAGTATTTCAACATATGAATATTAGAGGAACACAATTCAGCCCATAACAAGCTCTTTTTAAAATATTTGCTCAGCATTGAAGACTATTTCTGGATATTTTAAATAGGTTCTAATTCAAATGACATTATTTTTTTAATGCCAAGTAGCTTAATTTGGTTACAGCATGAGGCACAAGAAGGGCAATGATAGAAGATAATGCTTTAATTTTTTAATATTCATACCAAATGAAAATAAATAACAAATTTCATGAAGTAGAGGGAGGAAGAATAAGGATATGTTGTATGTGCTGAACTCTTTACATTTTATAAGGGATGTCCATTGAGCCACTCCTTAACACTGATAAATTAAAAATAGAAATACGTTTACTATTCAGAACTCATAAGTTTAAAAAGTAAGAATAAAAAGCGTAGCAAGGGGAAACCTCTGGAGAATAGATTTAGGGAGTCTTTCACTTCGTATATACTACACTGTCATTTGGAATTAAAACACACACATAGATGCATTATCACTGTGATCATGAAAACATACCCAAAAAAGTAGAATCAGGCCATTGTAAGTATGGAATGACCCCATGATCCACTTTATTCTTTAGTTATAAAGCTCCACAATGCAAGCTCTCATTGCTTGATGGTACTACCTAGGCTTGCAAATGGCAATTAAGGGTCCAGAACAGCAATTACTTACAGGGAGGTGAACCAGAAAGGATGGGATGAGAGAGGCTAATGTGTTAGTGGAAATGGGGTACAGGCTAAGAAACATCTCAGTGAGAAATTCTGCCTCAAATGCCTCTGGTCTCTAATATTTCTGTAGTTCTTGTGCAGGAAATCACAAGATGTCCAGCAACTTGATAAACCTGGCTTAGTCATCAACTTTCACTTCTGCTCCTGTACACATCTCCCCAATTAGAGAACATAGAAAAATCCTCAGGTAGAAAAGAAGTCATATTAAAAAGACACTTGTAAACACATAGTGTTTTGTTTTGTTTTGTGATGGAGTCTCGCTCTATCGCCCCGGCTGGAGTGCAGGAGCGTGATCTCGGCTCACTGCAACCTCCGCCTCCCAGGTTCCAGCAATTCTCCTGTCTCAAGCCTCTTGAGTAACTGGAACTATAGGCGCACACCACCATTACCGGCTAATTTTTGTATTCTTAGTAGAGACAAGGTTTCACCATATTGGTCAGGCTGGTCTTGAACTCCTGACCTCAGGTGATCCACCTGCCTCGGGTTCCCAAAGTGCTGGGATTATAGGCATGAGCCACCATGCGCAGCTGTAAACACGTTTATAGCAGCACAATTTGCAATTGCAAAAATATGGAACCAGCCTAAATGCTCATCAACCAATGAGTGGATAAAGAAAAAGAAACAACATAACGGCATTCACAGCAACCTGGTTGGAGTTGGAGACCATTATCCTAAGTGAAGTAACTCAGGAATGAAAAACCAAACATTGTATGTTCTCACTTATAAGTGGGAGCTAAGCTATGAGGGCACAAAGGCATGAGAATGATATAATGGACTTTGGGGACTCGGGGGAATGGTGGGAGGGAAGTGAGGGATAAAAAACTACACGTTGGATACAGTGTACACTGCTTGGGTGATGGGTGCACCAGAATCTCAGAAATCACCACCAAAGAACTTATTCATGTAACCAAATACCACCTGTTCCCCCAAAACTATTCAAATAATAATAATTTCATTAAAGAAAAAGGAAAAATAAGAAAAGTCCTCAGCCATCACCCAATCCAAGAAAGGCTGTCCCCATTCAGCACCAGACAACTCTCCACCTCTGGACAAAAGAATGGAGGAAAGGTAAGGATATATACCAAAAACTGTCTGGTTTCCAGTTATAACTTTTGTTCTAGTTTTATATCCCTGTGCTTATACCTTGGAGTGCCACATGCAGTGGGTAATGGTGCCTCCCTCAGGAAAAGGAAGGAGACATGAGGTCTCATTCTGGAGACTGAGTACTGGCAGCCCAAATTGTGGCACTTCCAAACAGAGTCAAGAGGACCTTTCTCTCTTCAAATCCATCTCCTTGTATCACTCCCTTTATTCCAACCATTCAAATCTGCTTTCATGGAAAGAAGCTGCCTCTTACATTCATTTAAGGAGTAGGATAATATACATGCATTGCTTCCCAGAGCTGAACTGCTGTACACCCAGGTTTTATTGCATTACTTGCTTTCCAAAGTTATTCTCCTTTGTATATTTGGAAAGGTCCAGGAAGAAACAAATAGTCCTAATTGAAATAATTGCGGAGTGTTTCATGAGGAAACTATTTACTAAGATGGTCAGAGTTAAGGGAAAGAGATAATGCCTGGGGCAGCACCCTGAGCAGCAATAGTGGAGCACTGCTTCCTCTCCTAGGTTTAAAGGGACAGGGAAGGAGGAATTATCACTGAAATCATAACTTTACCTGTAGCTAGCTGTAGGGGCGGGAGAGGATGACCAGGCAGGTGGAGGAGCCCTGCATCACCAACACACAGCCACATAGGCAGAGAGCCAGGAAGTGAAAATCCGAAATCACTTTCCTCCTGCTGGGATCCCCAACTGGCTCAATTCAACCAGAAACCAGAAGGAAAAGAATCCCAGTAATGAGGTAAACATCCCTCTTGGGATGTCAAACAGAATGGAAAAGGGTGGGAAAAAAGTCTCCAGGGCCAATGAGACTCTCCCTCAAATCTCCCTTTATTCCTGGGGTTTTCTCTATCTAAATGCTATTAAACCATTTTTTTCATCACATCTCCATCGGTTACTTTTTTTCCTGTTTTCACTTTCTTTCTCTAGTGTTACTTTATGAATAATCTTCCACATTCATTAAAAATTTCCTGAAAATGGAATGTAATTGAAAAAGAAAAAACTTTTTCCTTATTAGTCAGAGTGTAAGTTTGGCTGCTCTAAAAATGTCCCATAGTAGCAATGACTTCTGTGACAAAGTTTACTAGACCTGGGCTGGAGGTTCCAGGCATCAGACACCAGGACCCCTTCCATGTTGCTGCTCCCTAATCCCTAGAGAGGTGCCCTCATCCTCGTGATTCTGCAGGCTTCCAGTGACATCAACATTCCAGCCTGAGGTGAAGAAGAGGAGGACAGAGGGAGACCACACTTATTTCATCAATCCAAGAGTCAGTTACATCATATCTGCTCACCTACCATTGTCTAGTGTCTAATTACAAGATGTCATGAGCATCAAGGCAGGGGTTGGGGTAAATAGGATCCTTTACGTGATTTATAACTCTCAGAAATACTATGTGACAGGGCAGTTGCAGTGGCTCACACCTGTAATCCCAGCACTTTGGGAAGTGAAGGTGGGTGGATCACCTGAGGTCAGGAGTTCCAAACTGGCCTGGCCAACGTGGTGAAACCCCCGTCTCTACTAAAAACACAAAAATTAGCCGGACATGGTGGCAGGCGCCTGTAATCCTAGCTACTAGGGAGGCTGAGGCAGGAGAGTCACTTGAACCCGGGAGGCGGAAGTTGCAGTGACCCGACATCACACCACTGCGCCCCAGCCTGGGCGGCCGAGTGAGACTCCGTCTCAAAAAAAAAAACAAAAAACGAAATACTATGTGGCAGAGGAGAGGAATGGTTAGCAGGGGACACTAGCAGTCTCTACAGACCCTAATAATCTCTCAGATTCTGTGTTCACTTGACAATTTTTTGGGTGTTCCCCAAAAAATAATGATTGATAGGGCAGAAAACAGTGGAAAAGCCTCAGATAGGGCTCCAGGAGACAGAGGCTGGTATTGGCCATGCTCTTCATGATGTAAACAGGAAAATCCAATGTACTCTTTAAGCCTCTTCCTGTATCAACTGAGAGTATTACAAAAAGTGGTCCTTAAGGAGTACATGCTAAATGTTGAGGACACAATAGTGAACAAATACACGTACGACTTAGTTATGAAGGTTCAGCTTTGATAAGGAAGACAAATGTATCACACCCTAATAATACATTTACAAACTGTTCAGTACCTTGAGTGGGAGCAACAGAAGTCTTGGTTTTCCTTCCTTTTATTTTCCTGGCCAACCAAGGCTGTGGGAGTTTGTCTCTCTAAGAGAGCTCATAGTGGATGCATTCATGCCTGATGCTTCTCTCCACCCTTGGAAGAAGATGCATCCTCTTTCCACTTAGAGGCCTCCTGATTCATTGAGTCCTCTGGATAACCTAGTGATGGCTACATTTGTAAGGTAGAAAAGGGATCCTGGATTCTTCTATCTGTTCCTAATTGGCTTTCACTCATCTCTCTTTTGTTTCCTATTTGATTTGCTTCTCATTCTCTCTCTAACTGAAGTTTGTTATGGTTAGCTTTTTTTTTCAACCCCCAATCTTAACAATTAACTTGGATGTAACTTGGGAGTTACTCCCCTGCTTTCCCCCTCAGACATGTGTATTGAACGCTTGGTGGTGTTGGGGACAAAGGGTTGGACAAAAGGTTGAATCCCGAGGCAGCTCTGTTGGGTTCAAATCCACATTGTGTGAGACCAAGGAATAATTATGCATCCATTTTCTGCCCCATGCCATCCTCTGTAAATATTAATAATTCTTCCCTCCTAAGGGTTAAAGGAGATAGTAGCTGTTAAACTCTCAGTCAGCTGCTGTTGTTTACCCAGATGAGAGCTAGTCCTCTTTCTCCAGTTGAAATCTGCATGAGCATCTCTCTACATTCCAAGCCCAGCACTTTTTCTACATTCCAACATAGACTCTTCTCACACAGAAGATTTAGCCAGCAAAAGAAACTCTTTTAAAGTTCTCCTGGGAGAGAGTGAAGTAGATTTATGTTGTGCGCACCCAGCACCCCACTTAGTAGTCCTCCATCTCTATTTGCATACTTCCATTTCCTCCTTCAGTGGCACTCAGCCCTCACACTCACTTACTTCTTCATCCACTATATTGCTGAGCAATTCAGCTCCAATCCACTCCCTACCCCAACATTGTGTACCAAAATGCTTCCAGGTGTTCAGCAAAGCCACATTGAGCTCTCATATCAAAGGCACATTAGTGATCAACTTCAGTTATTTGGACACACATCAGTAATTACTGTTAACACACACAACTGTCCAGAAAAAGAATTCTGAATAAATGAAATTTTCTTCCTCTCATTATACATGTGTGTTCTAATGCTTTTAATTGTGCTTTCATTTTTATTTTCCATTTAACCTGCAAATCTGCTGCTACCATAAGGCTCCTCATTCATGCATTCATTCACTGAATAAATATTTGTGGAGAACACAGTGTGCTGCCTGTCCGTCCTGTGGCCTTTCTGGTACTGCTGCCACTGCCCAAGAAACCTGTTAACAGTCATGTGTGCCCTGCTCTGGGCCTTGTCTCTGTTGCTGAGCACCCTGAAAGGGAAGTTCTGTGGTTTCTTAGTTTGTGATGGTGACTATGGTTGGTGTTGGACATTTGATTTCATCACTGCAGCATGGCTGATTTTTTTTTTTTTTTTTTTTTTTTTTTTGGTTCTCTGTGAGTCCAGCCTGTGACTCCCTGTGCATCCTGCTGACCAGGCTGTGTGACCATCCTGCTCACAGTGCTGATCTTCCTTCTCTGCAGGCTGCCCTTTGGCATTAAGTGGTTTCTATTATTCTGGATCCTCATGGATTTTGATGTCTTCCTTTGTCATTTTCATCTAGTTTCAGATGTCCTGTCCTCTCTTAACAACAGTGCCAACCCCATCATTTACTTCTTCATGGGCTCCTTTAGGCTGCGTCAAAATTGGCAGAACCTGAAGCTGGTTCTCCAGAGGGCTCTGCAGGACATGCCTGAGGTGGATGAAGGTGGAGGGTGGCTTCCTCAGGAAACCCTGGAGCTGTCGGGAAGCAGATTGGAGCAGTGAGGAAGAACCTCTGCCCTGTCAGTCAGATGGGACTTTGAAAGCAACACTGCTCTGCCAACATTGACAGTTACCTGCTCTTCTCTCAGCCTCATGCCTCGGAAGTGTCTTAGTGATTCCTCAATGACTTTGGGTAGATTAATTTCAGCCTTGTTTTTCCTGTTTTATTCTTAGAAAAAGCAGTCTAAACTAAGAACATCTCCATCTTTCTCAACTGTACCAATAAATTCTTTTTTTTTCTGGAAATGGGAAAGGAGGGAATTCATAGTAGCATTGTTAATAAATAACAGCATAGAAATAATTTAGGGAGTGGATATCAGTATGTAAATGAGCTTCTTTCCTTGTGCCACCCCAAGTATTTTGTTATTGATATGGTTTGGCTATGTTCCCACCCAAATCTCATCTTGAATTCTCATGTGTTATGGGAGGAACCCAATGGGAGGTAACTGAATCATGGGGGCAAGTTTTTCCCATGCTGTTCTTATGATAGTAAGTCTCACGAGATCTGACAACTTTAAAAAGAGGAGTTCCCCCGTACAAGTTCTCTCTCTTTGCCTGCTGCCATCCGTGTAAGACGTGACTTGCTCCTCCCTGCCTTCTGCCAAGATTGTGAGGCTTCTCCAGTCACGTGGAACTGTAAGTCCAATTAAGCCTCTTTCTTTTGTAAATTGCCCCATCTTAGGTATGTCTTTATGAGCAGCATGAAAATGGACTGGTCATAGTTGCAAAATCCCTCTTAAGAGGGCTCTAAAGGCCGCACAGTGACTCATGCCTGTAGTCTCAGCACTTTGGGAGACCGAGGCAAGAGGATCTCTTGAGTCCAGGAGTTTGAGGCTGGGAGTTCAAGACTAGTTGGGCAACATAGCAAGACCACATCTCCACAAAAAATTAAAAATTAGTCAGGCACGGTGGCACATGCCTGTAGTCACAGCTACTTGGGAGGCTGGGGTAGGAGGATGGCTTCAATGCAGAAGGTCAAGGCTGCAGTGAGCCAGGATTGCATAACTACACTCCAGCCTAGGCAACAGAGCAAGACCTTGTCTCTAAAAAACTTTAATTTAACTTTTAAAAAAGAAGGCTCATAAGGCTGGAGTGCTTTAAACAATGACTAGTGTCTGTAGTGGCCTTGAAGTGACAGGGGTTGACAATCCTTTTGTGAAATTAGTTGGAATGAACTGTTCAACATGGCCAAGTCTTGTGCAGGCCAGCCAGGTCAGCCCAGCAGGAGATGCCAAAAAGGAAATGTCTTAACCTCCCAACATTCCTCCCCAGAATATGTCAAATCCTTCAGGGTCAGAAAACATTGGTAAAAACAACAGGGAGATAGAACAAAGAGAAGTGTGGGAGTGGGAGGAAAGAGAGAAGCAGTGGAAAGCACCCCCTTCTCTGGTGCAGCATTTTTACCTGCAAAAGACCCAAATTGGAATTAGGGAAGATAGCTCATCTTTAAATTAACTTCAACATTTTGTTCCTCACATAAAAATCCAACTCTAAACTTTTTAATAGGCTTGATATGGATGATGGATTGAGAGTTGGTAATTGGTTATCCAAAAACTTCACATTTAAATTCTGCATTTCACCTTGCACCTGTTTTGAAATGTGGTATCTATAGTGTCTTCTTTCTTTCTCTTTCTTTCTTTCTTTCTTTCTTTCTTTCTTTCTTTCTTTCTTTCTTTCTTTCTTTCTTTCTTTCTTAAGTAGAGATGTGGTTTTACCATGTTGGCCAGGCTGCTGGTCTTGAACTCCTGACCTCAAGTGATCTGCCCGCCTCAGCCTCCCAAAGTGCTAGGATTACAGGTGTGAGTCACCCCGCCCAGCCTAGTGTCTTGGTATTTCATTTAAAACTCCTGTTTCAACATCCTGTTACACATATGAGAGAATAATGCATATCAATTTCAGAAGCTCTGAAGAGATCAGTGAGAGGAGAGATGCAGGTTTGAGCCTCTAGGTATATCTGTAAAATTGTATTTATGTATTTTAAAGACCAATTGTAAGAAAATGTGACAAAATTTTAATATATGCTTCATTTTAGAGATGTGTGTATGATGCTTATTCTATGATCTTATGGCCTGTATGTCTCGGTTTACTAACTTCTCATTAACATACCCCATATCCTCCTTCTTGATGACTTTAGTTATTCACATAGGTAGTCAACCCAACCAACTGATCTTTCCATTGTTTTTTAACTTTTCATTCTAAATTAATTACACATTAACCAGAAGTTTCAAAACTAGTACAGAGAGTTCCTGTGTACCCTACACCCAGCCTACACCAATGATAATAGATTGCATAAATATAGTATATTATCAGGCAATTGACATTGGTGCAATAAAATTATCTATACCATAGCTAACCATTCAGATATCACTAGTTTTTTATATACTCAATTTTTTTTTGGTTGCGGATTTCACTTTGCGAACCATTCTATGACATTTTCATTTTATCACATGTATAGATTGACATAACTACCACCACATTCAAGATATGGGACTGTTACTTCACCACAGAAGAACTCTCTGAGGTTACACATTATAGTCACACCCACACCCATCCCCCTTCCCAAATCCCTGGCAACCACTTACTTGCTCTTCATCTCTATAATTTTGTCATTTCAAATATGTTATTAAACGGAATCAGATAGTATATAACCTTTTTGAGTTTGACTCTCTTCACTCAGTATAATGTCCTCAAGATCCATCCAAGTTGTTACAGTAAGTAATTTGTTGTTGATTTTCTTAAATTGTTACGTAAAATTCTATTCTCTACATGTATTATAGTTTCTTTCACTATTCACAATTGGAAAGGCATTTGAATTGTTTCCAGTTTGGCTATTATAAATAAAGCTGTTTATATTAGTCTGTTTTCACACTGCTGATAAAGACATACCTGAGACTGGGCAATTTACAAAAGGAAGAGATGTAATTGGACTCACAGTTCCACATGGCTGGGGAGGCCTCATGATCATGGCGGAAGGCAAGGAGGAGCAAGTCACATCTTATGTGAATGGCCGCAGGCAAACAGAGAACTTGTGCAGGCAAACTCCCATTTTTCAAAAGCCATCAGATCTCATAAGACTTATTCACTATCACAAGAACAGCATGGGAAAGGCCTGCCCCCATAATTCAATCACCTCCCACCAGTTTCCTCCCATGATATGCAGGAATTGTAGGAGTTACAGTTCAAGATAAGATTTGAGTGGGGACACAGCCAACCCGTATCATTCCACCCCTGGCCCCTCCCGAATCTCATGTCCTCACATTTCAAAACCAATCATGCCTTCCCAATAGTGCCCCCAAAGACTTAACTCATTTCAGCATTAATTCAGAAGTCCACAGTCCAACGTCTCATCTGAGACAAGGTAAGTCCCTTTCACCTATGAGCGTATAAAATCAAAAGCAAGTTAGTTACTTACTAGACACAATGGGGGTACAGGCACTGGATAAATACAGCCATTTCAAATGGGAGGACTTGGCCAAAACAAAGGGGCTACAGGCCCCATGCAAGTCTGAAATCCAGCAGAGTAGTCAAATCTTAAAGCTCCAAAATGATCTCCTTTGACTCCATGTCTCATATCTGGGTCATGCTGATGTAAGAGGTGGGTTCCCATGTGGTCTTGGGCAGCTCTGCTCCTGTGGCCTTGCAGGGTACAGTCTCCCTCCAAGCTGCTTTCATGGGCTGGTGTTGAGTGTCTGCAGCTTTTCCAGACACATGGTGCAAACTGTCAGTGAATCTACTATTCTGGGGCCTGGAGGACGGTGTCCCTCTTCTCACAGCTCCACTAGGCAGTGTCCCAATAGGGACTCTGTGTTGAGGCTCTGAACCTACGTATCCCTTCCACACTGCTCCAGCAGAGGTTCTCCATGAGAGCCCCGCCTCTACAGCAAAATTCTGTCTGGACATCCAGGCGTTACCATACATCCCCTGAAATCTAGGCAGAGGTTCCAAAACCCCAATTCTTGATTTCTGTGCACTAGCAGGTTCAACACCATGTGGAAGCTGCCAAGGCTTGAGGCTTGCACCCTCTGAAGCCATGGCTCAAGCTCTACATTGGCCCCTTTCAGCCACAGCTGGAGTAGCTGGTACACAAGGCACCATGTCCCTAAGCTGCACACAGCACATGGACCCTGGGCCCAGCCCATGAAACTATTTTCCCCTAGGTCTCTGGGCCTGTGATGGGAAGGGCTGCTGTGGAGACCTCTGACATGCCCTTGAGACACTTTCTCCATTGTCTTGGGGATTAACATTCGGCTCCTGGTTACTTATGCAAATTTCAGCAGCTAGCTTGAATTTCTCCTCAGAAAATGGGTTTTTCTTTTCCATCACATTGTCAGGCTGCAAATTTTACAAATTTTTATGCTATGCTTCCCTTATAAAACTGAATGCTTTTAACAGTACCCAAGTCACCTCTTGAATGCTTTGCTGCTTAGAAATTTGTTCTGCCAGATACCCGTAAATCATCTCTGTCAAGTTCTAAGTTCTAGACATCTCTAGCGCAGGGGCACAATGCCACCAGTCTCTTTGCTAAAACATAACAACAGTCACCTTTGCTCCAGTTCCCAACAAGTTCCTCATCTCGGTCTGTGACCACCTCAGCCTGGATCTTATTGTCCATATTGCTACCAGGCTTTTGGTCAAAGCCATTCAATAAGTCTGTAGGAAATTCCAAACTTCCCCACATTTTCCAGTCTTCTTCTAAGCCCTCCAAACCGTTCCAACCTCTGCCTGTAACCCAGTTCCAAAGTCACTTCCACATTTTCAGGTATCTTTTCAGCAACGCCTCACTTTACTGGTACCAATTTACTGTATTAGTCCATTTTCATGCTGCTGATAAAGACATGCCCAAAGCTGGGCAATTTACAAAAGGAAGAGGTGTAATTGGACTGGCAGTTCCCCATGGCTGGGGAGGCCTCATGATCATGACAGAAGGCAAGGAGGAGCAAGTCACATCTTACATGGATGGCAGCAGGCAAACTCCCATTTTTTAAAACCATCAGATCTCATGAGGTTTATTCACTATCACAAGAACAGCATGGGAAAGACCCACCCCCATAATTTAATCACCTTCCACTAGGTTCCTCCCATGGTATGCGGGAATTATGGGAGTTACAATTCAGGATGAGGTTTGGGTGAGGGCACAGCCAAACCATATCCTTGCTATAAACATTTGTGTGCAAATTTTTTCAGTGAACATAATTTTATTCTCTAGGATAAACACCCAGTATGGATTGCTAGGTAGTATGGTGTATATAGTTACCTTTTTAGGTAAATATGAAAGAATTTCCAAAGTAGTTATACTATTTTACTTTCTTACTGGCAACGTATGAAAAATCGAGTTTCTCCAAACCTCTACCAACATTCGAAACTATGAACTTTTTTTAGCCATTGTAAGAGGTGTATAGTGATATCTCATAGTGGCTTCTTCTGAGGACTCTTTCCTTGGCTTATTTATGGGACCTTCTTCTCCCCTCTTCACATGATCTTCTCTCTATGTGTCTTTGTCCTAACCTCCTCTTCTTATAAGGACATTAGTCATATTCAACCAAGGCTCACCCTAACAGGCTCATTTTAACTTCATTCGCTCTGTAAAGACCTTTTCTCTAAATATGGTCGTCTTCTGATATACTGGGATGAGAACTTCAATACATGAATATTGCAGAGACACGATTCAGCCCTTTACATGATCCTTAATAAATATTTTCTGAATGAACCTATTAAAAAACTTTTCTAAATATTTTAAATAATTTTTAATTCAAATGGCATTTTTTTAAATGACAAGTAGGTTGATTTAAGTGTCGCATGTGGCCCAAGAAGTTAACTCATAAGAGATACCATTGTGAGTCTATACCAAATGAAAATAAATAAATAACAATTTTCATGAAGTAGAAAGAGGAAGAAGAAGGATCCTTACATGTGATGAACTCTTCACCTTTTAGAAGGGAAGTCAATTGATCTACTTGTTAATATTGATAAATTAAAAATGAACCTATAGAGGAGGTGCTTTGAGATGGCTGACTAGAGGCACTGGACAGTAGCCTACTCCACAAAGAAGAATCAAAATAGCTACAGGATTATCACACTCCAAACAGAGAATGCTGGAATACAGCAAAAAAGTGACAGAAAACACTTGAGGCATGAAAAGATGGGTAGACGAGTAGGAAAGCCCAATTGGGATCAGCTGGAAGCTCCGAGCAGCTCCCCAGTGTGGGGAAAGGGTAAGAAAGAGATCTCTAGCAGTTTCACATTCCCGTCATGAACTCCTGCAATCTTAGCCACTGGAGAGCCCGTCAACTGCCGTGGGCCCTGAAACTGGTATAGAGAGCCCCCTGGAGTCTGTACTACAACATTGCTCCAGAAAGGGAGCTCATGCGATGTCACACACATTTCCTGGAGACCCGGACAGCTGCAGCATGACACCATTCTGAGAGCCCAGACCCCATAAGACTGCATCCTGCGCTGGGGTCCAACAGCTCCTGCATCACCACATTCCAAAGAGCCCCACCGACATCACCCCATGTTCACCTGGAGTGCCACAATTGAACGCAACAGACTTGCAGGGTTTCCAGCACTCTAGTCCACATGCCCTTCTGCACCCTGGGGAAAGGGTAGTGCAGCACTCAAAGGAAACTGCCCCCAGGATAAAGGGAGTCAAATCACATTTTCCCTAGAGCCTGAATCCCACCTGCCTCATGCCACTGCCACTGACAGCATCTCTGCTCCCACCAGCAGCTGGACTACCATGCACTTGCATGCACTCTGAGAATAAGCTCCCCCTGCCAGCCACTGACACGAGGAGGATGAAGTGTGCACTCCCCATATCCTGAGAGCCACCTGTCTGGGGTGACTGCCACTGTCAACAACTCTACCTCTCCCGAGCAGCAGGGCCGCCATGCACTTGCCCATGCCCTGAGAAGACAGGCTCTTCCCACCCGCTGCCACCACTGCCAACCAAGCACACCACCTAGAGCCTGAGGATAGCTTTACCTCTCCCACTGCGGCCTGCACCTGTGTGTGCTACTGGAGGGCCTATGGACAGACCTGCTCAGCCTGGCACTGCGACCCAAGGCGCAAGCCCCCTGCTTGGGCCTACCTAAGCAAGTGCTGTCATCACTGGCACCCAGGAAAGCTGACTGGAAGCCCAAGAATCAGCCTGCCAAGACCCTCTAATACTAGTGTCTGTATAGATGCCACCCAGGGGCCCAAGAACAGGCATGCTCGGCCTGCTGCCACCACTGGGGCCTGTAGACTGGCCCACCTGGCATCCTATCCCAGAAAAGCCTCATCACATCCTCTATTAACAAATGCAGCCTAAGTCACTGAAGGAACCACAGACAATATTGACAGTATTTATAGGCAAAGAAATCATATGGGGACTACACTACTGCATGTACCCATAATCAAACCTAAAGTACTTTACTCAACCAATACAATAGATAAATCTACAGGAAAAAGTCTTGCCCTACAAATGCCAATCTAAAAAATTTTAAAAACTACTCTTACACCAGATGCACAGATATTAATGAAACGACAAAAGAAACATGAACAAGCAAGGATATATGACACCTCCAAAGGAATACAATAATTATCCAGCAGTAGATTCCAATGAAAAAGAAACTTATGAAATGCCTGGAAAATAATTCAAAACAATTGTTTAAAAGGAGCTCAGTGAGATACACAAGAACCCAGATAAATAATACAAAGGAATTAGAAAAATAATTCAGGATATGAATGAGAAATTTACAAAAGAGATAGATATCATTAAAAAGGAAACAAACAGAAATCCTGAAAATGATTAATTCAATGAATGAAATTTTAAAATAATCAAGAGCTTCAACAATAGACTATATCAAGCAGAAGAAAGAATTTTAGAACGTGAAGACAAGTGTTTCAAAATAACCCAGTCAGACTTTTTTGAAAAGAACAAAGTGAAAAAAAAAAAAAGGAAAAGAAAGGAAAGGGAAGGGAAGGGAAGGGAAGAGAAGGGAAGAGAAGGAAGAAAGAGAGAGAGAGAAAGCCTATGTAACATAGGCTTTTTGGACACCATAAGCAACCAAACATTTGAATTTAGTGTGACCCAAAAAGTGAAGAGAAAGTCAAAGACATATAATACCTATTTAGCAAAATAATTGCTGAAAAATTTCCAAGTCTAGCAAGAGATTTAGATATCCAGATACAGGAAGCTAGGAGATCACCAAATAGATACAACCCAAAAAAGTTTCCTGGGTACATTATAATCAACTATCAAAAGTCAAAGACAAGGAGATAACTCTAAAAACCACAAAAGAAAAATGTGTAGTCACATATAAGGACACCCATAAGGCTAACAATGGAATTCTCAACCGAAACCCTACAAGCCAGGAGAGAATGAGTTGATATATTCAAAGTGCTGAAATGAAACACAAAACAAAAGTCTGTCAGCCAAGAATACTATTCCCAGAAAAGCCATCCTTCATAAATGAAAGAGAAAAAAAGTCTTTTCCAAACAAGCAAAAGTTGAGGGAATTCACAACTAGTCCAACTCTGCAGGAAATGTTTGAGGGAGTCCAATATTAGCAAGCAAAGCATAGAATTTATTGCAATAAATTTCCCTCTTAGCATTGCTTTATCCCATAGGTTTTGGTATGCTGTGTCTTGATTTTTTTGTTTGTTTCAAGAAATTTTATGATTTCATTCTTAATTAGATGAAGACCAGATTTCATGATGGCCTGACATAATGAAAACACACAAAAGTACAAAACTTACTGGTAAAGCATCTAAACAGAACCAAAGACAAAAACTACATGATTATCTCAACAGATGCAGAAAAGGCCTTTAACAAAATTCAACAGCCCTTCGTACTAAAAACTCTCAATAAATTCGGTATTGATGGTATGTATCTCAAAATAATAAGAGCTATTTGTGACAAACCCACAGCCAATATCATACCAAATGGGCAAAAACTGGAAGCCTTCCCTTTGAAAACTGGCACAAGACAGGGATGCCCTCTCTCACCACTCCCATTCAACATAGTGTTAGAAGTTCTGGCCAGGGCAATGAGGCAGGAGAAAGAAATAAAGGATATTCAATTAGGAAAAGAGGAAGTCAAATCGTCCCTGTTCGCAGACGGCATGGTTGTATATTTAGAAAATCCCATCATCTCAGCCCAAAATCTCCTTAAGCTGATAAGCAACTTCAGCAAAGTCTCAGGATACAAAATAAATGTGCAAAAATCACAAGCATTCCTATACACCAATAACAGACAAACAGAGAGCCAAATCATGAGTGAACTTCCATTCACAATTGCTTCAAAGAGAATAAAATACCTAGGAATCCAACTCACAAGGGATGTGAAGGACTTCTTCAGGAGAACTACAAACCACTGCTCAATGAAATAAAAGAAGACACAAACAAATGGAAGAACATTCCATGCTCGTGGATAGGAAGAACCAATATCGTGAAAATGGCCATACTGCCCAAGGTAATTTATAGATTCAATGCCATCCCCATCAAGCTACCAATGACTTTCTTCACAGAATTGGAAAAAACTACTTTAAAGTTCACATGGAGCCAAAAAAGAGCCTGCATTGCCAAGATAACCCTAAGCCAACAGAACAAAGCTGGAGGCATCACCCTACCTGACTTCAAACTATACTACAAGGCTACAATAACCAAAACAGCATGGTACTGGTACCAAAACAGAGATATAGACCAATGGAACAGAACAGAGCCCTCAGAAATAACACAACACATCTACAACCATCTGATCTTTGACAAACCTGACAAAAACAAGAAATGGGGAAAGGATTCCCTATTTAATAAATGGTGCTGGGAAAACTGGCTAGCCATAAGTAGAAAGCTGAAACTGGATCCTTTCCTTACACCTTATACAAAAATTAATTCAAGATGGATTAAAAACTTAAATGTTAGACCCAAAACCATAAAAACCCTAGAAGAAAACCTATGCAATAACATTCAGGACATAAGCATGGGCAAGGACTTCATGTCTAAAACACCAAAAGCAATGGCAACAAAAGCCAAAATTGACAAATGGGATCTAACTAAACTAAAGAGCTTCCACACAGCAAAAGAAACTACCATCAGAGTGAACAGGCAACCTACAGAATGGGAGAAAATTTTTGCAATCTATCTATCTGACAAAGGGCTAATATCCAGAATCTACAAAGAACTTAAACAAATTTACAAGAAAAAAACAAACAACCCCATCAAAAAGTGGGCAAAGGATATGAACAGACACTTCTTAAAAGAAGACATTTATGCAGCCAACAGACACATGAAAACATGCTCATCATCACTGGTCATCAGAGAAATGCAAATCAAAACCACAATGAGATACCATCTCACACCAGTTAGAATGGTGATCATTAAAAAGTCAGGAAACAACAGCTGCTAGAGAGGGTGTGGAGAAACAGGAACACTTTTACACTGTTGGTGGGATTGTAAACTAGTTCAACCATTGTGGAAGAAAGTGTGGTGATTCTTCAAGGATCTAGAACTCGAAATACCATATGACCCAGCCATCCCATTACTGGATATATACCCAAAGGATTACAAATCATGCTGCTATAAAGACACATGCACATGTATGTTTATTGCAGCACTATTCACAATAGCAGAGACTTGGAACCAACCCAAATGTCCATCAGTGACAGACTGGATTAAGAAAATGTGGCACATATACACCATGGAATACTATGCAGCCATAAAAAAGGATGACTTCGTGTCCTTTTTAGGGACATGGAAGAAGTTGGAAACCATCATTCTCAGCAAACTATCGCAAGAACAAAAAACCAAACACTGCATGTTCTCACTCATAGGTGGGAATTGAACAATGAGATCACTTGGACACAGGAAGGAGAACATCATACACTGGGGCCTGTCGTGGGGCGGGAGGAGGGGGGAGGGATAGCATCAGGAGACATACCTAATGTAAATGATGAGTTAATGGGTGCAGCACACCAACATGGCACATGTATACATATGTAACAAACCTGCACATTGTGCACGTGTACCCTAGAACTTTAAGTATTAAAAAAAAAAAAAAAACTTACTGGTGAAGGAAACATACAAATGAGGAAGAGAATGGATCAAACAGTACTACTACAGAAAAACACCAAACCACAGTAATGAACAATAAGAGAGAAAGGAACAAATGATGTACAAAACAACCAGAAAACAATTAACAAAATGACAGGAATAAGTCCTCACGTCAATAATAACCCTGAATGTAAACATTAAATTTTCCACTTAGAAGATATAGACTGGCTAAATGGATTTTTTTTAATGACCAAACCGACTGGGCGTGGTGGCTCATGCCTGTAATCCCAGCACTTTGGGAGGCCGAGATGGGCGGATCACGAGGTCAGGAGATCGAGACCATCCTGGCTAACACAGTGAAACCCTGTCTCTACTTAAAATACAAAAAATTAGCCGGGCGTGGTGGTAGGCGCCTGTAGTCCCAGTTACTCAGGAGGCTGAGGCAGGAGAATGGCGTGAACCCGGGAAGCGGAACTTGCAGTGAGCCGAGATCGCACCACTGCACTCCAGCCTGGGGAACAGAGTGAGACTCTGTCTCCAAAAAAAAAAAAAAATGACCAAACCATATGCCACCTACAAGGAACTCACTTTACCTGTAAAGACACAGACTGAAAATAAAGGGGTGGGAAAAAATATTCCACATAAATGGAAACCAAAGCAAGCAGCAATAGCTGTACTATTAGATAAAACAGACTTTAAGTCAAAAACAGTAAAATGAGACAAAGAAGGTCATTACATAAGGATAAAAGGATCAACTCAGCAAGAAAATAAAATAATTCTAAATATGCATGCATGCACCCAACACTGGAGTATATGGATATATAAAGCAAATATTATTACCTCCAATGGGAAAGATAGACTACAATACAAGAAAAGTTCAACACCCCACTCTCAATATTAGACAGATCATCTAGATGGAAAATAAATTAAGAAACAGTGGATTTAAACTGCACTTTAGACCAAATGTACCTAATAGAAATGTATAGGACATTTCATATGACAGCTACAGAATATACATTCTTCTCATCAGTACATGGAACATTCCCTGGGATAGACCATATGGCAGGCCACAAAACAAGCCTCAACAAATTTTTTTTTTAAGTCTAAATTATATCAAGATCTTCTCAGATAACAATGGAATAAAACTAGAAATCAATAATTCTTGTTATTTGAAAATTAGACAAACATGGAAATTAACAACATGATCCTCAACAACCTTTGAGTCAATGAAGTAATTAAGAAGGAAATTTTTAATAATCTTGAAACAAATGAAAATAAAGACACAACATACCAAAACCTATGGGATATAGGGAAAGTAATGCTAAGAGGAAAGTTCAAAGCAATAAACATCTACATCAAAAAAAATTGAGAGATTTCAAACAAACACTCTAATGATACACCTCAAGTAACTAAAAAAGTGAGAACAAACAAAGCCTAAAATTAGTAGAAAGAAAAAAGAAAGATAAGAGCAGAAGTAAACAAAACAGAAACAAAAAATGTATGCAAAGGATCAATGAAACAAAAAGTGATTTTTTGGAAAGATAAACTCAGGCCAGGCAAGGTGGTTCACACCGTAATCTCAGCACTTTGGGAGGCTGATGTGGGTGGATCACAACCTCAGGAGTTCAAGACCAGCCTGGGCAACATAGTGAAACCCTGTCCTGCAAAAAATACACAAGTTAGCTGGGCACTGTGGTGCATGCCTGTAGTCCCAGCTACTTCGGAGGCTGAGGTGGGAGGATCTCTTGAGCCCAGGAGGTGGACGTTGTAGTGAGCCAAGATCACACCACTGACCCCAGCCTGGGTGACAGAAATAAAACTTTATCTCAAAAAGAAAAAAAAAAAAGAAGATAAAATCAACAAACTACTAGTTATATCAACCAAACAACGAGAGAGGACCCAGATAAACAAAATCAGAAATGAAAAGGAGATATTACAACTGACAACATCTAAATAAAAAAGATCATCGGACTATTATGAACAACTGCACACTGAAAAACTGGAAAGCCTGGAGCAAATGGATAATTTCCTAAACACATACAACCTACCAAGGTTGAATCAGGAAGAAACAAAAAACCTGAACAGGCCAATAATGAGTAACAAGATTAAATGAGTGATAAAAAGTCTCTCAACAAAGAAAAGCCCAAGGCTGAATGGTTTCACCGAGGAATTCTACCAAACGTACAAAGAAGAACTAAAACCAATTCTCCTAAAATTATTTCAAAAAATGAAAAAGGGGAGGCAGGGCAAAATGGCAGAATAGAAAGCTCCACCCATCATCCCCCCACAAGGACACCAATTTAACAACTATCTACACACACACACACACACACACACAAAAAAAACCTTCTTAAGAACCGTAAATCAGGTGAGCCCTCATAGTGCCTGGTATTAACCTGGTATTGCTGAAAGGCTCTGAAGAGGTAGAAAAAACAGTCTTGAATTGCTGACACCCCCTCTCCCCGACACCCCAGCAGCAGCTGCATGGTCTGGAGAGCATCTCTGGGTGCTGGGGGAGGGAGAACACAGCAATTATGAGCCACTGAATTCAGTATAGTCCTGTTAGAGGAGAAAGGAAAACCAGACCAAACTCAGATGATGCCTGCCCGCAGAGTGAGCTTTTAAACCAGGACCAGCCAGAGGGGAATCACAGGCCCAGTGGTTGGAACTTGAGTTCCTGCAAATGTCGCCACCTACACTGCTCTGTTTCTTTAAGTAAATATGAAAGGCAGTCAAGGCCATAAGGACTGCGTGATGGTTAACACTGAGTGTCAACTTGATTGGATTGAAGGATGCAAAGTATTGATTCTGGGTGTGTCTGTGAGGGTGTTGCAAAGGAGATTAACATTTGAGTCAGTGGACTGGGGTAAGCACACCCACCCTCAATATGGGTGGGCACCACCTAATCAGCTGCCAGCATGGCCAGAATAAAAGCAGGCAGAGGAACACGGAGGACTAGACTGAC
Organism: Theropithecus gelada; assembly: GCF_003255815.1. Lineage (NCBI taxonomy): Eukaryota > Metazoa > Chordata > Mammalia > Primates > Cercopithecidae > Theropithecus > Theropithecus gelada. The sequence continues at coordinate 47,247,841 of NC_037682.1, read as the reverse complement.
TTAGTCTTCTGGCTTACATCTTTCTCCCATGCTGGATGCTTCCTGCCCTCGAACATCAGACTCCATGTTCTTCAGCTTTGAGACTCTTGGACCTTCCACCACAGACTGAAAGTTGCACTGTTGGCTTCCCTACTTTTGACGTTTTGGGACTCAGACTGGCTTCTTTACCCCTCATCTTGCGATGGGCCTATTGTGGGACCTCACTTTGTGATAGTGTGAGTCAATAATCTTAATAAACTCCCCTTGTATATATACATCTATCTTATTAGTTCTGTCCTTCTAGAAATCCCTAACTAGGATGGGTGAGTGCGAGGCGGGCGTGGGGAAGCACCCACCTCCCCTCGCATGTGGTTGGAGGGAGGAGAAACGCGCCGAAGGGCCCGTCCGTCCGGGCAGCGGGCCTCCCTGGAGGCTCACCCCAGTCCTCTGCTCTAGCCTGCTGCTGCCCTAGCCTGGCCGCTGCGGGCCCCGCCCAGACGGCGCGCGCGGAATCAGTTCTGAGTCTCTTCTGCTCCCACCTTTTTCTCCTGAGGTGGGTGTTTGTCCGGCTGCTGGGCGACCTTTCCTGCGAAGGAGGCTATGCCTTCATTCGGTCGCGCCCGGGGCTGTGGAGGCACCTCCCTGGTGCGCAGGAACCGCAGGGGCGGGTAGGAGCCGGGCTCTGCCTGAGCCCTGGAGAGAGCGGGGCTGGCACCGCGCAAGGGCCCCTGCCTCCGGGGAGACTGGGATTTCTCCTCACTTCGGGACCCCTGACTGTGGAGTGTCAAAGACGGAAGAGGACTTACTGACCTTGTCCACCCCAGTCCCCGCTTTTCACAGGTTAGGAAAATGGGCGCCTGGAGAACGGAAATGCAGTTATCAAAATTGACTCCAGAAGAGAGAAACCTAACAGAACAATAACAATGGAATAAATTGGGAATATTATCAGAAAGCTATCATCCTGCTAAACTCCAGGTTCGGATGGTGTTACAGGAAGGAAGGAAGGAAGGAAGGAAGGAAGGAAGGAAGGAAGGAAGGAAGGAAGGAAGGAAGGAAGGAAGGAAGGAGGGAGGGAGGGAAGGAGGGAAGGAGGGAGGGAGGGAGGGAGGGAGGGAAAAGAAAGAAAAGAGTCCCTCATGAAAAAGAAAGATCTTAAGCAACATGATGGATTCAGAAGCTCATGGAAAGAGACCACCAGTACTAACATCTTCAAAACAAGATATGTCACCTCATATTATAAATTTGGTGAAATGAAGCATTACTTGTGTGGCTGCTGTGCAACCTTCAACAACGTCGCCATCACATTTCCCATTCAGAAGGTCATCTTTCGACAACAGCTGTATGGCATCAAAACCCGAGATGCAACACTTCAGTTGAGAAGGGATGCATTTCGAAACTTGTATCGTGGAATCTTTCCCCGATTGATGCAGCAGACAACTACACTTGCACTTACGTTTGGTCTGTATGAGGATTTATTCTGCCTTCTCCACAAGCATGTCAGTGCTCCAGAGTTTGCAATCCGTGGCGTGACAGCAGTGCTTGCAGGGACAACAGAAGCAATTTTCACTTCAGACATTGCTTCAAGACCACAAGCATCATGATAAATTTACCAACACGTATCAGGCTTTCAAGGCACTGAAATGTCATGGAATTGGAGAGTATTATGGAGGGTTGGTGCCCATTCTTTTCCGGAATGGACTCAGCAATGTCTTTTTTTTTTTTTTTTTTCCTGCCTTCAAGGTCCCATTAAGTAGCATCTGCCTACCGCAACGACTCACAATGCTCATTTGGTTAATGATTTTATTGGTGGAGGTCTTTTGGGTGCCATGTTGGGATTCTTGCTTTTTCCAATTAATGTTGTAAAAACTCACATACAGTCTCAGATTGGTGGGGAATTTCAGTCTAACTCATCTAAATTACCATCTGTCCCTTATCTCTTGGGGCATAATCAATGCAACGGTTATATGAAAAAAACCATCAGTTAAGTGCCACTTATCAACTGAATAGACCTTCTAAGAAGAATGCAGTTTGGCCTCTTTCTTAATTGGCCAAATACAAGTTGGTGTCATAACTCCAGGCCACAGTGAGTTATGGGCAAAGCTGTTTTCCTCAAACTTCAACAAAATAAAATAAAAGGTTCTCATAGGAAAATATAAGGGTTTTTTGGTTTTTGGTTTTTTTGTTTTTTGTTTTTTATCACTAACTAAGATATTTAGGCTAATTACCTGGTAAATAGCTGTCCATCTGATGGCCTTTGACAGGGAACCTAATCCCCAAAATAGGATTCTTTTTCTCAAACCAGTCTTGAAATCTTCTGCATTGAAACATAAATGGCTGTGATCGGCCAGAGAGAAGGTTCCCAGGGGCCAGGGACTCCTCAGGCTTCCTTTGTTACTCTATTGCTTACTTCTCTGCCCTCAGGGGCAGCTGCAGAGGATAGTCTTCGTTAAGCTCAAGCATATGACAAAGGGGCGGAACAGAGAAGAAAAACAGCTTATTAGGTATAGGCTTTTCATGATAAATTGCTTGTATTAGTTTTGAAACTAAGCACCTATTGGATAGTCATTATACTATTTCTATTTAAATATGGTAGATCAAGGAGCTACAAAAGTTCTCATTTTGCTCTGTAGGTTTGAAAGTTTTCTGTTTGATTCTGACTGTGACCTTCAACCCTTCCAAAACATCCTTAATTTAACTTCACTTATTTCATTGTCAAAAGACAAAGGGACTTAAATTTTGTTATAGGTGTTCCATCAAGTTTTCCTATTAATTGTGTACAGATACAATGCTGTTTAGCTTGGTTTCTTTGAATTATTGGTGCCATCTCAGCAAAGGACTGTGGTTATTTTTCCCCTTGAGTACGAGTTGGTCATATTCAAGCATCCTGTTCTCTTAAAACTCTCATTTTAAAAAATAAGCACTTTCATAACATTTTGCTTTAGAAGTCTATCAATGCAATCCCACGTCCCCCCACCCCTGTTTTCCGAATATTACAGAGTGGGGAAAAGGGCTGAGGATAGTTTTCACCCCACAGTGTTGGCTGTCTTTTATTTTACTCTTGGAAATAGAGACTCTATTAGAATTTTGACATTTTGGGAACTCAGTTTTACCATTGGGTCAGTAAAACAATAAGATAATTTGAGAGCATATGATCTAAATAAAGACATTTGAAGGGTTAGTTTGAATTCTAAAAGTAGGTAACAGTCAAATAGCATTCTCATCCCTCAGCAGATGAAAACTTCTTTGTCAAAGGAATTGGAACATGTGAAAATATTTTTTCCAGATAAAGCAAAATGATTCATATGCCACTTCCAATTGACTAATGAAATATAAGAGACAAACGGAAAAAGTGGATTATGAATCTTAAAACCCTTTCTGTAAATATTATGTAGTTAAAGATTGATTTCCAGCATGACATGATGGTAGGTTTCTTGTTAACCAGTTTTTCTTCTTTCGGATAATTGCATGTGAATATGTACACATGCTGACCAAAATAAAATCAGGGCCTCAACTTGGTAGTTTACTTAAAGTTTCTGGGCAAATAGTCCATAAAAGCTGTTTACCTCTAAATGCTGTATGGCTGGTTAAATACAATGAACATCCTTCCTCCAGCTGTAAAGGATGAAGCATATTAAGTATTAGCCAGGCAGTAATGAACCTGAATAGCCATACAGCAGCTCTGTCTGACAATATTGTGTTGGATATTACAGTTTACTTTCGAGGTATAGATGTAAGGATTTAAAAGATAATAATAATTTGACACCAAATAAATATGAAATAAATATGAGTAGCATCCTTTGGCCTGTTAAATAGAGTCAGGATTTGAAAGGAGTTGAGTTTGAGAAATGAATGAATAAAAGCACCTTGGTGCCTGACCCTCTCATTCATGTGTGCGACTCTGAGCACTCACAGGCATGTCCAGCTACTCAGCACAGGGCCGGTGGGTTAGCCTGGGGTTATACCTTAGCCCTGGGAATAGATGCCATTGGGCCTTTGGTTTTGTTGGGCTTCCTCTGTCTTTACACCCCATACAGGTGGTAGAAATCTGAAGCACTTTTGTGAAATATAAGCTAAGTGAGAATTCTAAGGAAAATGCTTTGGTTTCTGCTGTCTCAAATAAGTGGCATTTAAAAACAATTCCTAATAAATATTTTTAAAGGTTTTAACTCAGTATTTTTTTTTTTTGTCACTTTTTACAGCTTTTGAAGACCAAACTGCAAATATATTACCAGGGATGGTTTCGTATCATCCTATAGACTTCTTAAATTTGACAGAAAATTCAACAGAACTTGTAACCAACAGCTTTTTCTGAACTTGAAGTCAAAATGTGTTGTTAATAAAGGATTCTAACTATAACTATTGTTTTTACCTTCAGTGTGAACTAATGTGGTAATAATTTTGAAAAGGCAGACTGGGCATGGTGGCTCGTGTCTGTAATCCCAGAATTTTGGGAGGCCGAGGCGGGTAGATCACTTGAGGTTAGGAGTTCAAGACCAACCTGGCTAACATGGCAAAACCCCATCTCTACTAAAAATACAAAAATTAGCCAATCATGGTGGCACACGCCTGTGATCCCAGCTACTCGGGGGGCTGAGGCAGGAAAATAGCTTGAACCCAGGAGGCAGAGGTTGCAGTGAGCCCAGATTGCGCCACTGCACTCCAGCCTGGGCGACAGAGCGAGACTCCATCTAAAAAAAAAAAAAAAAAAGGTTGAAAAGGCAAACTATCGAACATCTGAAAAGCTTTAAAAGTGCCCTTTCTGTTACATATGTGGCACAAATGGCTCATGAGCACAGGACATTTATGGTCTTGTGTCCTATACTTCATGTCTGAATGCCACCAGGAATGTTATGGATTCTGGATTTAACACATTTAGAGTGGTATAATCCCTCAGGACTGCACCACAGAGTAAACACAACCTTTATATGGTGGTGAATATGTGTGTTTTTCTAGTTTCATTTGGGGTTGGGGACAAAATCGACGTTTTTGTCTAAACAGTCGATATTCATTTTAACCTGGTTGGTTGTGTAATTACCATATTGTGTAATCAACGTTTTTGTCTAAACAGTCAATATTCATTTTAACCTGGTTGGTTGTGTAATTACCGTATAGCCATATTGTGAACTGTGCAATAAAACAGAAAGGTGTGTGTATATAATTACCTTTGGATACCTAAAATTCCCAAGCTCAGTTACAATGTAATACTCAGTATAAGGCTGTGCAAACATGTAAGGGAATAATGGTAGTCAATGGGATATATGAAATGGGATCTAGAGGGCTTTGAGTGAAGCCAATCATGTTGAACTAACACTGGTTCAGTGTAGATGAAGTAGAGTGAGGGATATGCGTTCATAAAATGAAGGGTGGACAGGAGATTACATTTGAAGAAAGGGTAAGCACTCAGACTTGGTTTCTTTTAAATTAAAATATTTCTTTTGTCATGTGCAAATACATATCAAAGACTTGAACAGGCATTCTCTTGAAATTTGAGGATTTTTCATTTTTAATGCTGTCTTTGCTTAATATTAAATATATGTTGCCTAATGGCTCCCAAATTTGTGGGAGTCTCTAAATGTTTCCTCTTAAATGTTCATTATTAAAAGTGGCTAAGCACACAATGCTATTTTTGTTTGATAGTTTGAGTTTTATGACGATATGAGTTTAAATGAAATATGTTAAATGTTTCAGAGTTAACACTTTTTTTGGATAATTTGAAATAAAGTTTGCTTTTCAAGTCAAAAAAAAAAAAAAAAAAAGAAAGAAAGTAAGTAAGAAAGAAAACCCTAACTAACACAGACTGCAGCTCTTAGATGAGTCCTAGTGCTGAATCAGGCCCAGACACAGTGGACTGGGCAAGGGTGGCAGGTAGGGGCAGGCAAATTACTGAGACATCAACTGGGGTGCTAAGGAAGTGCTGGTATCACCCTCCCCTAAGCCCAGGCTGCACAGTTTGTGGTTCCAAAACAGAACTCAGCCTTCTACTTCAGGAGAGGAGAGGGAAGAGTGGGGAGAACTTTGTCTTCCGTCTTGAATACCCACCCAGCCACAGAAGACTAGGGCACTAGTCAGAGTCACAAGGCCCTCTGTCCAGGCCCTGGCTCCTGGATAACATTTTCAGACACACGCTGGGCCCGAAGGGAACCCACAGCTTTGAAAAGAAAAACCCAGTCCTGGCACCATGCATCACCTGCTAACTGAAGAGCCCTTGGGCCCTGAATAACCAGCAGCAATACCCAGGTACTATATTGAGGCCTTGAGTGAGTCTCAGGACTTGCTGCTTCAGGTGATACTCAGCACATTACCAGCAGTGGTGGCGATGGGGTGAAACTCCTTCTGCTTGGGAAAATCAGAGGAAAAAGTAAAGCAGACTTCACCTTGCACTTTAGGTACCAGCAGCGCCACAGTGGGGTAGAGCACCAAGCAGGCTCTTGGGGTCCCCAATTCAGGACATGGCTCTTGGCATTTCTGGACCTGCCCTGGGACAGAGGAGAACCCACTGCTCTGAAGGGTGACTTTTAAGCCACACAACACTCACCACAAACTTACTAAAGAGCCCTTGGGCTTTAAGGGAACATTGGTATTAGTCTGGTGGTACTTCCCATAGGCCTGTGGTGGTAGTGGCCATGGGGTGAGGCTTCTCTGCCTTTAAAAAGGGGAGGGAAGAGTGGGAACAACTGCATCTTGTGGTTTGAGCGTGAGGCTAGCTGTAGTACAATAGAAAACAGGTAAATTTCTAAGGTTTTGGAGTCTAGTCTACGAATCCTGGTTGGCACCTCTAGACCCACCTGGAACCTGAGGATACTCACCACCCTGAAGGGAAGGACACAGGCCTTTGCCACCTGCTGATTGTAGAGCCCCAGGGCCTTGAGTGAACATAGGCAGTAGCCAGAGAGTGGTTATAGCAGGCCTTGGGCAAGACCTTGTGCTGTGCTGGCTTCAGGTCTGACCCAGACCAGTCACAGTGGTGGTGGCCACAGGGGTGCTTGTGTCACTCCACCCCCAACTTTAGGCAGCTTAGAACAGAGAGACAGACTCCATTTGTTTGGGAGAAGTAAGAGAAGAGAATAAGAGTCTCTGCTTGGTAATCCAGAGAATTATCCCGAATGTTGTCCAAAACCATCAAGGCAATACCTCTACAAGTCTGCAAGAACCACAGCTTTACTAGACTTGGGATGCCTCCTAAAACACATACAGTTTAGATCAAAATATTCAAATCTGTCCAGATATCTGGAAAGGCTTCCCAAGAAAGTTGAGTACAAAAAATCCCAGACAGAACACTACAATAAATACTTTAGCTCTTCAGTGCCCAGACAGTGAAGAACATCTATTAGCATTAACCCAATTTAGAAAAACATGACCTCATCGAATGAACTAAATAAGGCACCAGAGACCTATCCTGGATAAATAGAGATATGTGACTTTTCAGACAGAAAATTCAAAATAGCTGCATTAAGGAAACTCAAAGAAATTCAAAATAACACAGACAAGAAATTTATAATTCTATCAGATGAATTTAACAAAGATATTGAAATAACTAAAAAGAATTAAACAGAAATTCTGGAGCTGAAAAATGCAACTGGCATACTGAAGAATGTATCAGAGTCTTTTAAGAGCAGAACTGATCAAGCAGAAGAAAGAATTAGTGAGCTTGAAGACAGGTTATTTGAAAATACTCAATCAGGCTGGGTACAGTGGCTCATGCCTATAATCCCAGCACTTTGGGAGGCCAAGGTGGGTGGATAAGTTGAGGCCAGGAGTTTGAAACCAGTCTGGGCAATATGGCAAAACCCCATCTCTACTAAAAATACAAAAATTAGCTGGTTATGGTGGTGTGCACCTGTAGTCCCAGCTATTTGGAAGGCTGAGGCACAAGAATCACTGGAGCCCAGGGAGCAGAGGTTGCAGCAAGCCTGGGCAACAGAGTGAGACTCTGTCTGAAAAAAAATAATAATCAAAAGAGCAAGAGAATAAACAATAAAAACCAATGAAGCACACCTACAAGATCTAGAAAACAGTCTCAGAAAGGCAAATCCAAGAGTTATTGGTCTTAAAGAGGAGGTACAGAAAGAGATGGGGTAGAAAGTTTATTCAAAAGGATAATAACAGAGAACTTCCCAAACCTAAAGAAAAATATTAATATCCAAATACTAGAAGGTTATAGAACACCAGGCAGAATTAACTCAAAGAACACTACCTCAAGGCACTTAATAATCAAACTTCTGTCCAGGCACAGTAGCTCATATCTGTAATCCCAGCACTTTGGGGGACAGATGTGAATGAATCACTTGAACCCAGGGGTTTGAGACCAGCCTATCTCTGCAGTAATACAAAAAATTAGCCAGGTATGCTTTCATGTGCCTGTAGTCCCAGTTTTCAGGGGTCTGAGGTGGGAAGATTACTTGATCCTAGAAGGTTAAGGCTGCACCACTGCACTCCAGCCTGGGACCCTGTCTCAAAAAATGACAATAATAATAATAAAACTTTTGAATGATAAAGAAAGGATCCTAAAAGCAGCAAGAGAAAATAAACAACATACAATGGAGTTTCAATACATATGGCAACAGACGTTTCAGTGAAACCTTACAGACCAGGAGAGGGGGCATAACATACTTAAAGTGCTGAAGGGAGAAAATTTTTACCCTAGAATAGTAAGTCTGGCAAAAATATCTTTCAGACATGAAGGAGAAATAAAGATTTTCCCAGACACACTAAAGCTTAGAGATTTCATCAACACTAGTCCTGTCCTACAAGAAATGCTAAAGGGAATACTTCAATCAAAAAGAAAAGGATGTTAGTGAGCAATAAGTAATCATCTGAAAGTACAAAACTCACTGGTAATAGTAAGTATACTGAAAACCACAGAATATCATAACATAGTAACTGTGGTGTGCAAACAGCTTTTATCCTAAGTAGAAAGACTAAACACTGAACTAATCAAAAATAATAGCTACAACTCATAGACGGCACATAAGATATAGATGGTACAATAAGATATAAGTAGAAACAACAAAAAGTTTAAAAGTCGGGGGATGTAGTTAAGATGTAAAGTTCTTATTAATTTTCTCTTTGCCTATTTGTTTTTTGTTGTTGCTGTTGTTCATGCAAACAGTGTTAGGTTCTTACTGGCTTAGATCAATGGGTATGAGATAGAATTTGCAAGCCTCATGGTAACCTCAAACCAAAAAAAATACAATAAATATACAAAAAAAAAAAGCGAGAAACAAACCATATCACCACAGAAAATCAGCTTCACTAAAGGAAGACAGGAAGGAAAGAAAGAAGGAAGAGAAGTTCACAAAACAGAAAACAAAAAAATTGCCAGGAGTAACTCCTTATTTATCAATAATAACGTTGATGTAAATGGACTAAATTCTCCATTAAGAAGATATAGAGTGGCTGAATGGATTAAAAAAAAACAAGGCCCATTGATTTGTTGCCCATAAGAAGTATGCTTCACCTATAAAGACACACATAGACTAACAATAAAGGAATGGAAAAAGATATTCCATGCCAATGAAAGCCAAAAAAGAGCAAGAGTTGCTATATTTATATCAGACAAAATGGATTTCAAAACAAAAACCATAAAAAGAGACAAAGAAGGTCAGTATATAACGATAAAGAAGTCAACTCAGCAAGTGATATAACAATTGTAAATATATATGCACCCAATGCTGGAGCACCCAGATATAGAAAACAAATATCATAGCTAACAAGAGAGATAGACTGCAATACAATAATAGGTGGAGACTTCAATACCCCACTTTCGGCAACAGACAGATCTTCCAGACAGAAAATCAATCACACAAAAAATTGGACTTAATCTGCACTATAGATCAAATGGATCTAATAGATATTTACAAAACATTTTATCCAACAGCTGCAGAATGCACATTCTTTTCCTCAGCACATGAATTATTCTCAGGGATAGACCATATGTTAGGTCACAGAACAAGTCTTAAAACATTCAAAAAAATTGAACTCATATCAAGCATCTTCTCTGACCACAATGGAATAAAACTAGAAATCAACAACAAGAAAAATTTTGGAAACTGTACAAATGTGTAAAAATTAAACAATATGTTTCTGAATGACCAGTGGGTCAATGAAGAAATTAAGAAGGAAATTGAAAAAATTCTTGAAACAAATGATAATGGAAACACATCATATCAAAACCTATCAGATACAGCAAAAGCAGTACTAAGAGGGAAGTTTACAGGTATAAGTGCCTAATCAAAAAATAAAATAAAAACTTCAAATAAACAATCTAACAATGCATCTTAAAGGACTACGAAAACAAGAGCAAACCCAAGCCCAAAACAAATAGAAACGATCAGAGCAGAAAGAAAATAAATTGAAGTGAAGAAAAGAATACAAAAGGTCAATGAAACAAAAAGTTGGTTTTTTCAAAAGTTATACAAAACTGTCAAACCTTTAGCCAGACTAACTAAAAAAAAGATAGACTATCCAAATAAAGAAAATCAGAAATGAAAAAGGAGACATTATAACTGACACTGCAGAAACTCAAAAGATCATTAGTGGCTATCATGAGCAACTATACGCCAATAAATTTGAAAATCTAGAAGAAATGGACAAATTCCTAGACTCATACACAACCTACCAATATTGAACCAGGGAGAAATCCAAAACCTGAACAAACCAATAGCAAGTCATAAGATCCAAGCCATAATAAAAAGTCCCCCAGTAAACAAAAGCTTGGGACTTGGTGGCTTCTCTGCTGAATTCTACCAAACATTTAAAGAAGAACAAATACCAATCCTACTCAAAATATTCCAAAATATAGAGGAGGAGGAGGAAATACTTTCAAACACTTTATATGAGGCCAGTATTACCCTGATACCAAAACCAGACAAAGACATGTCAAAAAAAGAAACTACAGGCCAATATCTCTGATGAATATTGATGCAAAAATCCTCAACAAAATACTAGCAAACTGAATTTAATAATACATTAAAAAGATCATTCATTATGACCAAGTAGAATCTATCCCTGGGATGCAAAGATGGTTCAACATATGCAAATCAACCAATGTGATACATCATATAAACAGAATGAAGAATAAAAGCCATATGATAATTTCCATTGATGCTGAAAAAGCATTTGAGAAAATTCAACATCCCTTCATGATAAAAAACGCTGAATAAACTTGATAGAGAAGGAACACATCTCAAAATAATGAAAGCCATATGTGACAGACTCACAAGTAGCATCATACTGAATGAGGAAAACTGAAAGCCTTTCCTCTAAGAAGGGGAATACAACAAGGCTGCCCATTTCCACCACTGTCATTCAACACAATACTGGAAGTCCTAGCTAGAGCAAACAGATAAGAAAAAGAAATAAAGGGCATCCAAATTGGAAAGGAAGAAGTCAAATTATCCTTGTTTGCAGATTGTATGATTTTATATTTGGAAAAACCTAACGACTCCACTTGCTGGAAACCTCTGTGGCCAGGGGTGCCTTTGCCCAAGTTTTGATCAGGCCTGCTGGGCTCATTCCACCCACTCTGCCTGGCAGGCTGCATTTGGCTAGTGCTACTGGCCCCAAGGTCATGCCTGCCAAGGGTGAGCCAAGCACAGAGTGGCAGGGGATGCATGAGTGAGCAAGGGGACAGCCAGGCCCACTGGCTGTAGTGGGGCAGGCAGCTCCAGGCACCAGCAGGGGCTCCCTGTGAGGCTTCGGCTGGACCAGGTGTACCACAAATGGCTTCCACCGAGGGTCCCAGGGAACACGGTAGTACCTGGAAGCTTGGAGATGCCAGGAACCATGGAACCCCAAAGAGGGTGTCACAGCCCTAGCTTGGGGAGCTCCTAAGTCTGGGCTCCCCTAAGGGTCACAGCTCTTCTCTCCTCTCTTCTCTCCTTCATGTTGCCCACAATGTGGAAAACAAGGGTGATGTTTCAGCCCAGTTTGTGTTACAGCTCTTTCAGTCCTGCTATCCAGTGGGTCTGGAGGGTCCTGGGTTCTTGTCCCACATCCAGGAAGAATGAGATACAGAGATAAGAGGAGAGTGAGCAAGGTGAATAAGAGCTTTACTGAGTGACAGAATATCTTAGAGGAGACCCTGGAGTGGGTGGCTCCTCTCCGCAGGCAGGTCATCCCATCAAGTTGAAGAGACCTGAATTGGGTAGCCTCTTCCGACCACTGGTAGTCCCAACATCTTCCCAGCTTTTAGCAGAGAGGAGACCCTGGAGTGGGCAGCTCCTCTCCACAGCTGGTCGTCCTGTGGAGTGTCTGAGTCTAGCTGAGCTTGGGGTCTTTATGGGCTGAGAAGGAAGAAAATGCATGCTGATTGACCCATGGGTGGCCATGGGCAGGCCTGGAAAAGGCACTATAAGTTCTCATTCTGGTTCATGGAACTGGAAGCCTGGCTCCCAGGCTTCCAGCCATCCCTGGCTTGAAGGTGAGGCTTCACCGGGGACCTGCCCCTTTCCGCCCAGAAGACTGTCTGCCTCCTGCTGCTGTTCATGGTGCCCAGGCTGTTTGTGCAGAGGGGCACCTGCAGGCCATCGCTGAGCTGCCTTCAGCATCCACCTTTGCCTCCCTCCTGTGCTCATCAGTGCCCAAAGTCCAGAGGGGGCGGAGGCAGCAGGGGGCTGGCGTGTCAGCACTGCCCCAAGTGTGTGCACACCCAGCCAGTTGATGACAGTGCCCAGGCTTGACCTCAACTTTGTTCTGAGATCAGAGTGAGCACCAGGAGTGGGGAGAGGCCAGGCAGCAGTGGTAGGCACTTCTGAGCCTGCAGGGACAGGGGCCAAGAGTGCAGGACATGCCCAGGTCCATAGCCACAGGTTAGGCAGCTGCAGCCACACCCGGGAGAGTGGGGCTCCTGTCTGCTCCTGGCTCTCTCTGGCTCTGCAGAGCCCACAGCCCAGTTGCGCCTCCCCTTCAGCTGCCAGCATCTTGGCAGTGCCCACACCAGGCAGGCCACCATTGCCATCACCATGTATATCAACAGAGTGATATTGTTAGTCCATATGTCTTTCTTTTGCTTCCAAGTGTCACACTGCTCTCCAGGATAACGCATCTACATGCTCTAGCAGTACAGGAGTATTTCTATAGCTCCATGTCCTTGCCAAAACTTGGCAAGGATCCAACTATCATTTTTTTTCTAGTCTGGTAGATTCCTTCAAAATAATGATTTTGTTTCAAAGGTATAGATTAAAGTCTAAATATTAAATAAGATATTATAGTGTTTCACAGAACACAGTAACAATCTCCAAAGTGTTTTTTATTGTTGTTGTTGCTGCTGTTGTTTTGCAAAATTCTTGTGTTAGAAATAACTTTTGTGGCCAAGCAGGGTGGCTCACACCTGTAATCCCAGCACTTTGGGAGGCTGAGGCAGGTAGATCGCTTGAGCTCAGGAGTTTGAGACCAGCCTGTACAACATGGCAAAACCCCATCTCTACCAAAAATACAAAAAAACTAGCTGGGCATGGTGGCATATACCTGTTGTCCCAGCTACTGAAGAGGTTGAGTTGGGAAGATTGCTTGAGCCCACGAGGCGGAGGTTGCAGGCACACCACTGCACTCCAGCCTGGGAGACAGAGTGAGACTCCCATCTCAACAAAAAAGAAAGAACTTTTGTAAGTATAGCTTTTATTATCCTAACTGCTGATCTAGCAGCTACAGGAGAAAATGGAGCATTTTCTCTTCCTTATCTTGAAGAAACTTCTTTCACCAGAAATTAGTAGGGCCTCTAGTTCTCAAGGTCAACTACCTAAATTCCATTGGTTAATCCTGAGGGATAAGCAGGCCTGAGAAGAAATGCAATCACACTGGGGAAAAAGGTCAGAGTAAGGATTATTGGAATATGGAGCATATTTTATTGTAATCTTTATTAATTTGTATGCATTATGTGTACCTATGTGTTTGCATATGTATTGCTGTGGGGTGTGTGTGTGTATGTGTGGTGTGTGTGGGGTGTGTATGTGTGTGGTGTATGTGTGGTGTGTGTGTGTGTGGTGTGTGGGAGGGGTGTTGGGGGGTGTGGTGTGTGTATGTGCTGTGCATGTGGAGTATATGGGGTGTATGTGTATGTGAGTGGTGTATGTGTGTGATATGTGTGTGTGGTGTGTGTATGTGTGTTGTGCATGGTGTGTGTGTCTGGTGTATGTGTGTGGTGTGTGTGTGGTGTGTATGTGTGTTGTGCATGGTGCGTGTGTCTGTGTGGTGTATGTATGTTGTGTGTGTGTGGTGTGTACGTGTGTTGTGCATGGTATGTGTGTCTGTGTGGTGTATGTGTGTCGTGTGTGTGTGTTGTGTGTATGTGTGTTGTGTGTGTGTTGTATGTGTGTTGTGCATGGTGTGTCTGTGTGGTGTATGTGTGGTGTGTATGTGTGTTGTGCATGGTGTGTGTGTCTGTGTGATGTGTGTGTGTTGTGTTGTGTGTGTGTGTTGTGTTATGTGTGTGTGTGGTGTATGTGTGTTGTGTGTGTGGTGTGTATGTGTGTTGTGCATGGTGTGTGTGTCTGTGTGGTGTATGTGTGTGGTGTGTGTGTGGTGTGTATGTGTGTTGTGTGTGTGTGTGGTGTGTATGTGTGTTGTGTTTGTGTACAGAATTGGCTTCAGCAACCAACCACTTCCTCATTCCCTTTGCACCTTCTAGTCCATATAAGGAGAGAGAGAGAGAGAAAGAAAGAGAAAGAGAGAGGACTATAAACTCTAAACTATATTATAAATAAAATATTTGTTATTTGTTCTTATCTGAACACTGGAATCCCAATCAGGACAGGAACAGTGTAGTTGGGTTTTTCACTACGGATGTTCAGTACCTAGGAAGGTGCCCGTGACATAGTTCAGCTGAATGAGTCTTAGTTAAGCGGACATGTTCACTGATGGAAACTTGAAAAATACAAAATAAGTATAAGGATAAAAATAAAAAGCAATACTAATTTCATCAGCCAAGATTGGGGAGGGGTGAGGAGAACCACTGTAGAACCTTCATACTTGGCCTCTAATCTATTTCCTAAGTGTATATAGATATATGAATACATAAACACCAAGTGATACAATATCTATCATTTTGTAGTCTGTGTTTTCATCTGGCAATTTAACATAAGCATGTTTTCATGTCATGCCCTTAGCTACCACACAGTCAATGACAAAGCTGAAATTCAAATCTGGTCTGATAGGATTAAGTGTTGGTATTATTAACCAAATGCTATACAGCTGCAATCTAAACTTGGCAGCAGTATAGCATATATACAAATGCATGTACAATATAATGTAATACAATGATCTTAAATACTTACTAGCTTGATAATAACACTTCCAGTGAAACATCAGCTCCATGAGAGCACTAGTCTTCTCTGTCTTATTCTCTACTGTATTCCCAGGGTCTAGAAGAGTTCCCGCCAATACTAGGAGTTCATTAAATACATGTTAAATAAATAAACAAACAAACGGACGAATGAATTTTGCAAGCATCTTTACCAAAAAGGTAAATAGATTGAGGACTTTGTGTTACAGAGAAGTATGGCACTATTTGGAGAGTACTAAGTCTAACCCCGCACAGGAGTAAACAAAGACCACAGTGCATTGCGCACTCGCCCCAGGTCAGATCCTGCGGGAGCAAGGCACATGGAGCCCAGCCTGGAGTTACCGTAAATTCCCTCAGTCATTTCAAAAAAGGTGCAAGTAGGTCATTGGCTAGAGTTTTTGCAAATATGTTTTAAACAATGTGCTTTGACAAGACTCTATAAATAATGAATTTGTGGGTAAATAAAGCACACTGTTCTCTGAGAATGGACCTGGATTTTTTCCCACAATTAGAGATTTAAAAAAGTGAACCTAGTAAGTTAGAGGATTGCAAGAGGGCTGCTTTTGACCCAAGTTTGGAAAACAAGTTGTTGAGTAATATTTTTTTCCCTCTGACCACAGCTGAGACCAAAGAGGCTCCAAGTACCCCATGTTGTAGAGAGAGCATCCAAGAAGCAAGGCCAGATCTCATAGGCCCCCAAGGCTTATGAAGAGGTAGCGGTGTAGGCCTTCAGCAACCAACCACCTCCTCATCCCTATTGCACCCTCTGGTTCATATAAAGAGAAGACTGAGGAAAAGAATGAGAGAGAGAGCAGGGTTGTCAGTCCATGGGGAGTACAGTGTTTGTGGAGACTGATGATTTCTCCATACAGATTTGGGGTTCATAGAGGAAAATAAGAATGCTGTGTAGAAGCTCTTTAGTTTAATTAGGTCCCACCCGTCAATTTTTGTTTTTGTTGCAATTGTCTTTGGGGACTCAGCCAAAAATTCTTTGCAAAGGCCAATGTCAAGAAGGGTATTTCCTAGGTTTTCTTCTAGGAATTTTATTGTGTGAGTCTTACATTTAAATCTTTACTCCATCCTTTTTTTTTTCTTTTCTTTTCTTTTTTTTTTTTTTTTTTTTTTTTTGAGACAGAGTCTCACTCCATCGTCCAGGCTGGAGTGCAGTGGCTCGATCTCGGCTCACTGCAACCTCCGCCTCCCAGGTACAAGCGATTCTTCTGCCTCAGCCTCCTGAGTAGCTGGGACTACAGGCATACACCACCACACCTGCTTACTTTTTTGTATTTTCAGTAGAAACGGGTTTGGCCATGTTGCCCAGGCTGAACTCCTGAGGTCAAGCAATCTGCCTGACTCCTAAAGTGCTGGGATTACAGGCATGAGCCACCACACCTGACCTGTTTAATTCTTCTTGTTAATTTTTGTATATGGTGAAAAGTAAGGGTCTAGTTTCAATCTTCCACATATGGCTAGCCAGTTATTCCAGCACCATTTATTGAATAGGGAGTCTTTTCCCCATCGCTTATTTATGTCAGCCTTGCTGATGATCACATGGTTATAGGTGTGCAGCTTTATTTTTGAGTTTTCTAATCTGCTCCATTGCTTTATGTGTCTGTTTTTGTACCAGTACCATGCTGTTTTGGTTACTATAACCTTATAGTATAGTTTGAAGTTGGGTAATGTGGTGCCTGCAGCTTTTGTTCTTTTTGCCTAGGATTGTTTTAGCTATTTTGGCTCTTTTTTTCTTCCATATGAATTTTAGAATAGTTTCTTCTAATTCTGTGAAGAATGGCATTGGTAGTTTGATAGGAATACCATTGAATCTGTACATTGCTTTGGGCAGTATGGCCATATTAACAATATTGATTCCTCTAATCCACGAATATGGAATGTTTTTCTATTTATTTGTGTCATCTCTCATTTCTTTCAGTAGTGCTTTGTAGTTCTCCTTGCAGAGATTGTTCACCTCCTTGGTTAGCTGTATTCCCAGGTATTTCATTTTCTTTGAAACTATCAACAAAGTAAACAGACAATATACAGAATGGGAGAAAATATTCACAGATTATGCATCCAATAAAGATCTAATATCCAGAACCTATAAATAACTTAAACAAATCAACAAGCAAAAACCAAATATGCAAAGGACATGAACAGATATTTCTCAAAAAAAAAGACATACAAGTGGCCAAAAAACATACCAAAAAAAATGTTCCACATCACTAATCATCAGAAAAATGCAAATCAAAACAACAATGTGATACCATCTCACACCAGCCAGAGGCAATTATTAAAAAGTCAGGCCAGGCATGATGGCTCATGCCTATAATCCTAGCACTTTGAGAAGCCACGACTGACAGATCACTTGAGCCCAGGAGTTCAAGACCACCCTGGGCAACATAGCAAAATCCCATCTCTGGAAAAAAAATACAAAAAAGTAGCAAAGTGCAGTGGCATATGCTTATAGTCCCAGCTACTCAGGAGGGTAAGGTGGGAGGATCACCTGAGCCTGGGAGTTTGAGGCTGCAGTGAGCCGTGATTGCACCACTGCACTCCAGCTTGGATGGCAGAGTGAGACCCTGTCTCAGTAAAAATAAAAAAATACATAAAATAAAATAAAAATAAGTCAAAAAGCAACAGATGCTGATGAGGCTGCAGAGAAAAGGGGACATTTATACACTGTTGGTGGGGATGTAAATTAGTTCAGCCACTGTGGAAAGCAGTTTGGAGATTTCTCAAAGAACTCAAAACAGAGCTGCCATTAGACCCAACAATCCCATTGCTAAGTGTATACCCAAAGGAAAATAGATCATTATACCAAAAACATATATGTACTCATATGTTCATTGTCACACTATTCACAATAGTAAAGACATGGAATCAACTTAGGTGCCCATGAGTGGTGGGCTGGATAAAGAAAATGTAGTACATACATGCTATGGAATACTACACAGCCATAAAAAAGAATGAAATAATGTCCTTTGCAGCAACATGGATGCAGCTGGAAGCCATATCCTAAGTGAATTAACACAAGAACTGAAAACCAAATACCACATGTTCTTATGTATATGTGGGAGCTAAACACTGAGCACACATGGATATAAACATGGGAACAATAGATACTGCAGACTTCTAGGAGGAGGAGGGAGGGGAGCGTGGGCTGAAAAACTACCTGTTAGGTATTATGCTTACTACTTGGGTTCAATATATGTATGTAGACCAACCTGTACATGTACCCACTGTCTCTAAAATAAAAAGTTGAATTTTTAAAACATTAAAAATGAATAAATACAAAGAAAAGAAAAATGCCTTCCCAGCTGGGTGCACACTGAGCTGCAAAAACTGCCAGCTCATTCTGGTGCCCCCATCAAAGCAGAGGGAAGTGTGGTGAGTTCCTGAGAGCTCACCGTGTACGAACATTCTGGTGTCTGCTTCTCATCCGGGGATTTCTGAAGGATGGAGTAGCCCAGACCAGCAGAGCCTGAAGAGGTAGTGGTGGAATATGCCTAAAAAGAAGATGGGGTGACTTCTTACCCAACTCTGATCTCTGCACCCCTGGGTAGGAAGAGAAGAGATCCTCAGTCATTCTGGTGGGTCTATTAAGAAAACCACTGAGGTTAAGGAAAAGGCAGCGGCTGGGCCAGGTAAGGTAAACCTTACCCAGATAGTGGGCTTGGAACAAGGACCACTTTCAGGACCAGTCGTAGATACAGCTGTTCTTCTCTGGGGAGTTCCACCCCCATATCTGAGGGGGCTGGATTTCACATCAGGAACAACCCTGACCACCAACTCGGTGGAGAGCTCCACATCAGTAGAGAATATATATCAGCATCAGTTAGAAGCACATCAAACTAGGGTGAGGCCAAAATGATTACCCCCTCCTTTACATCCCTACCCTTCCCAATCCTGAGGCTGAGAAGTGTGATAGAAAGGCATCTCAGAATTGGACTATCCCCACCCTTCTCTAAGGTGCTGGTGCCAGAGGAGCAGAGAAAGAGTTCTCTAAACCCTCACCCCCCCAGCACTCCCACTACAATCTAGCCGACAATGGTGGAGCAGGATGCTTTAGAACAGACATGATGTTGGAGCTTGAAACAGGACTGTAGTGACCTTTAATAATCTAAATACTCTATAATGACTTAACTGTTAAGGATAGAGAAAAGAGTTTATAAGGCCACAGATGAAAGCAGCGTTTAGGAAAACTAAGCTACTTGGAGTTAAAAGCCCCTTAAACTGAGAATCCTCTATAAACTCGTTACATTTGGATCATATATATCATTTGTAGAATGACATTGGTTTTTCTAATTTTTTAATGTATTTCAATAGGTTTTGAGGGAATGGATGGTGTTTGGTTACATGAGAAAGTTCTTTACTGGTGATTTCTGAGATTTGGTGCACCCATCACCTGAGCAGTGTACATTGTACCCAATGTGTAGTTTTTTATTCCTCACCCCCCTCCCACCCTTTCCCCTGAGTTTCCAAAGTCCATTGTATCATTCTTATGCTTTCACATCCTCAAAGCTTAGCTCCCACTTATGAGTGAGAACATGTTCTGTTTTCCACTCCTGAGTTATTTCACTTAGAATAATGGTCTCCAATCCCATCCAGGTTGCTGTGAATGCCATTACCCACAGAACGGCATTGTTTTTAATCTGTATATAATAATGGGTAGCTTTAGGTTGTAAGCTCCACACCTTTCCATGCCCTTCCACCCTGCCCTTCTGGTCACACTAAAACATCTAGAACCTTCTCAGTAATGACTCTGAGACCTGGGAGAGACTAGGGTGAGAGCATCACACCACTATTACACTCCATGAGGCAAATTTGGACCATCCTCCCAGATCTGTCAACCTGTGAAGAGTATTTCTTAGCCATTTCATTCACTTATTTCACCACCTGTTTATTGAGCATCTACTATTTGCCAGGAGCTGTAATAGGTGCTGTGGATACAATGATAACATGCAATAAAACAGACATGATTTTTGCCTTTCATTTCTCACATACTTGCCCTACAGACAGACAAGTAAATGGGCAAAACAGTGTAATGTGATGAATCTTGGGAGCGGTAGTGTACAACAAAAGCAAGTTTATATGGTTTGGCTCTGTGTCCCCAGACAAATCTCATGTTGAATTGTAATACTTAACGTTAGGAGAGGGACCTGGTGGGAGGTGATTGGATCATGAGGATGGATTTCCCCCATGCTGTTCTCATAATAGTGAGTGACTTCAGTGGCTTAAAAGTGTACTTCCCCCCGTCTCCACCCCCCACCCCGCCTCCACATGAAGAAGGTGCTTGCTTCCCCTTCACCTTCCACCATGATTGAAAGTTCCTGAGGCCTGTTAGACATGCTTCCTGTACAGCCTGCAGAACTGGGAGTCAATTAAAACTCTTTTCTTCATAAATTACCCAGTCTCAGGTAGTTCTTTATAGCAGTGTGAAAACTGACTAATACACAAATACAACTGGACTCCCTCGGATCCCTTGTCTTCCATCTCAAATATTCTACCTTCCCTGACCCCATCCTTCTCCCCTTCCTTTCTCAGAGCAAGAGCTATTTCTACTCTTTTGGTGTTAACGCATCACCTGCAGATTTGATCCCATCTCCTCTTGCTTCCACTTGACTTTGGTGCAGCTATTATTCCCAGTCCCTTTGTCTCCCTTTTATCTTCATTAGCACCTTCCTGTTCCCTAAAACTAAACTGACCTACTTTGAAAATAAAACTTCTCCTTTATTAGTAAATTAATAAATTAATTCAACCACTCATTCATTCATTCAATAAGCATTCGTTGAGGCCCCATTATATGTCAGGCACTTTGGTTGGTACTAGATATTTAGGGGTGAACAAGACAAAAGTGGTCACTCCTCTGACCTATTTTATAACCTAGGGAGACAGATGGACCAAAAGAAAATCCTAACAAACAAGAATAAGCCAAGATATCAGTAAAGTAATCCCACATATTAAAAACTGATTAAGAAGTAAAGAATATCCATAGTAGATCAGCCAGGGAAGACCTCTCACAGAGGAGGGATTTCAAGAGAGACTCACAAGGTGAGAAAGAGCCAGCCATGTGGGCAGCAAGGAGAAGAGGGTCTGGGGCAGATGGAATGTCATGTGCAAAGGCTCTGTGGCAAATAAGAGGCTGGCTTGTTGGTGGGACTGAGAGAAGGCCAGTGTGGGGAGCTTGGGAAGGTATGGCATGTAATGATGCTGGGGGGTGGCCAGGGACAGATCACACAAGCGCTTTGTAAGCCAAGATAAAGATTTGGATTTTACCTAAGTGAGGTAGGAATCCTCTAAAGGATTTTAAGCAGAGGAAAGATATGATAAGATTGACTTACAAATGGGGTTATTTCCAGATAACTCATCCTAAATTCAAAATATTATAGGTCAAAAATGCATCTAATACACTCAACCTACCAAACAGCATAGCTTAGCCTCACCTACCTTAAACATGCTTAGAACACTTACATTCACCTACAATTGGACAAAATCATCTGGCAACACAGTACACTACAGAGTATCAGTTTTTCATCCTCATGATCTTGAGGATGAACAGAAGCTGCGGCTCACTGCCACTGACCAGCGTTGCAGGAGGGTGTCATACAGCGTATCGCTAGTTGGGGAAGAGATCAAAATCCAAAATTCAAAGTACAATTTCTACTGAATGTAATAATTGTCCTGTTTTGCCCAGGACAGTTCTGGTCTATTCCTATTATCCTGGTACAATTATCAATAATGCCCCTTTTCATTCTTGAAAGTGACTTGGTTTAGATGATAAATTATATGATCACCTGAAGGAGAGGGGCAAAGTATGAAAATGGGGAAACTAGGCTGGGCGCAGTGGCTCACAGCTGTAATCCAAGCACTTTGGGAGGCCGAGGCAGCGGATCATGAG
Organism: Theropithecus gelada; assembly: GCF_003255815.1. Classification (NCBI taxonomy): domain Eukaryota; kingdom Metazoa; phylum Chordata; class Mammalia; order Primates; family Cercopithecidae; genus Theropithecus; species Theropithecus gelada. The sequence continues at coordinate 47,225,687 of NC_037682.1, read as the reverse complement.
GTCAGGAGATCAAGAGCATCCTGGCCAACATGGTGAAACTCCGTCTCTACTAAAAATACAAAAATTAGCTGGGTGTGGTGGCAGGTGCCTGTAGTCCCAGCTACTTGGGAGGCTGAGGCACAAGAATCGCTTGAACCCAGGAGGCAGAGGTTGCAGTGAGCCGAGACTGTGCCACTGCACTCCAGCCTGGCAACAGAGCGAGACTTCATCTCAAAAAAAAAAAAAAGAAAGAAAGAAAGAAAAGAAAATGGGGAGACTAGTTAGATGGCTACCGCAGTACCCCAATGAGAAATGATGTAGCCAGGAGCGTGAAGGTGTAAATGAGAGGAAGTCAATAGATTACAGATGAACTTTGGAAGTAGAATCACAGGACTGGCCAGCGGATTGGATGTGAGGCTAAAGTGAAGGGAAGCATCAACACATTCCCCTATCTGGTGTGAGGAACACAGAGAATGGCCATGTCATTACCTGAAATGGAGAAGCCTGGAGTGTGAAGAGTTCTGATGGCAAAACTCAAGTTCATTTTGGGACACGTTAAGTTTGAGATATCTGGAAGCCAGCTATGTAGATATGTCAAGTAGCCAGTTGGATGTACAAGCATGGAGCTCAGAAATGAGGTTTGCAGGTAGAGGTATAATTTTAAAATCCATCCACATATAAGTACTATTTAGACCTGTGAAAGAGAGCATAGAGAAATAAAGAATGGGGGCCCAGAGCCAAGTCTGAAGAACACAGAGTTTGGGGAGATAAAAAAGGCCCAGCTAAGGAAATAAAGGAGAGCCGGGCGCTGTGGCTCACGCCTGTAACACCAGCACTTTGGGAGGCCGAGGCGGGTGGATCACCTGAGGTCAGGAGTTCGAGACCAGCGTGGCCAATATGGTGAAACCCCGTCTCTAATAAAAATACAAAAAAAAATTAGCCGGGCGTGGTGGCGTGTGCCTATAATCCCAGCTACTCGGGGGGCTGAGGCAGGAGAATCGCTTGAACCCTGGAGACGGAGATTGCAGTGAGCCTAGATCGCGCCACTGCACTTCAGCCTGGTGACAGAGCGAGACTTCATCTCAAAAAAAAAAAAAAAAAAAAAAAGGAAATAAAGGAGAATGGAGGTAGAGGGTAATATTATGCTACTTAGAGCTGATAAAGGAAAGAGTAGTATTATGAAGCCAAGAGACTAAATATATCAGGAAGGAAGGGGAGGGCAACAGCATTGAATGTTGCTCACAGGGCTACTGATATGAGAAGAGAGAGATGTTCATTGTTTTTGGCAGCATGGAGGTCAGTGGTGACAAAGTTATTTTGCTGAAGTTGTGGGGACAGAAACCAGTCTGGAATGGGTTAACATATGATCAGAAGTGAAGAATGGTGTGTAGATGAGCAATACTTTCCACAAGTTTGACCTATTAAGAAGAAGAAGACAATGTGCAAGAGTGAAGAGTAATGTGGGTTGAAGTATAGGTTTTCAATGTGATAATCTAATTCAGAAAGCAACTACTGAGTGCCTGGACCCTGCTAGGCATTATGCATGCAATGATGAACAAGATATGGTACCTGTTCTCAAGTCAGGCATTTCCCCAAGCATAAGGGCTCTCCTGGCCATTTAAACCAAGTGCTGGAGATCCAAGAAGAAGAAAGGGGTCTCCACTGCTGAATCTCTTGGCCCTGTTCAGTGTATCACAGGTTCTGGAGTCAGATAAACCAGCCTGTAGTCCTGGCTCTGCAACTGTTACATGTGTGACCTTGGAGAAGGTCCTAAACACATACCTCTCTAAAACTCAGTTTATCCAGCTGAGAACATCAAAGCCCTCTCTGCAGCTTAAATCAGATATTTAAAGTATAGGGCACAGTCTTGCAACTGCAATTTAAAAAGGCAGCTATTCTAATTACTATTTGCTGACTTCCCATACCCCAGCAAAATTTGGACTGCCACCAGTGTGTGCTTCTGTTGAGGCTCTTACTAAACTGTGTTGTTTATCTACATATCTCACTTCCCCTTTAGGACAGGAAGTAGAATTTTATCTGAACGAAAAGCCAATGAGATGCTGGCCAGGTGCAGTGGCTCAGGCCTGTACTCTCAGAACTTTGGCCAGCTGAGGCCATGAGTTCAGGACCAGCCCGGCCAACATGGTGAAACCCCATCTCTACTAAAAACACAAAAGCCAGGTGTGGTGGCCCATGCCTGTAATCCCAGCTGCTCAGGAGGGTGAGGTGAGAGAATCACTTGAACCCAGGAGGCGGAGGTTGCAGTGAGCTGAGATCGCACCATTGCACTCCAACCTGCTTGACAGGAGACTCTGTCTCAAAAAAAAAAAAAAAAAAAAAAAAAAACCCAATGATAATAAAGATAAGGAAAACCAACAGGAGAGTCATTCCTTAGGTAAAATGAGCAGGACAAATTAAAAATTGAGTCAGAGGAAGCACAGGTGTTGATAAGAGATAAGCCAGAGTCGGCCAGGCAGAGGGGCTCAGGCCTGTAATCCTAGCACTTTGGGAGGCCAAGGCAGCAGATCACGTGAGGCCAGGAGTTCAACACCAGCCTGGCCAACATGGCAAAACCTGGTCTCTACTAAAAATACGAAGATTAGCCGGGCATGGTGGTGCGCACCTGTGGCCCCAGCTGCTCTGGAGGCTGAGGTGTGATAATTGCTTAAACCCAGGAGGCAGAGTTTGCAGTGAGCTGAGATGGTGCCACTGTACTCCAGCCTGGGCAAGAGAGAAAGATTCTGTCTCAAAAAATAAATAACTAAATAAATAACTAAATAAATAAATGAATAAACCAGAGTCCAACATAGCAGTTTCTAGGACAGAACTCCTAGGATTAGGCTTCTCTAAGCAAGGTACCTTCTTTTTATTGAGACATGGTCTCACTCTGTCATACAGGCTGGAGTACAATGGAGTGATCATAGCTCACTGCAGCCTTGACCTCCTGGGCTCAAGCAGTACTCTAGCCTCAGTCTCCCAAGTAGCTGGGAATACAGGCACATGCCACCATGCCTGGCTAATTTTTTTTTGTTTGTTTTTAATAAAGATGAGGTTTCACTGTGTTGCCTAGGCTGGTCTTGAACTCCTGGGCTCAAGCGATCCTCCTGCCTCAGCCTCCCAAAGTGCTGGGATTACAGGCGTGAACCACCGCACTCAGCCCACAATGTACCTTCTCGATATGGAAAGAGGTCCCTGGGGGACAAGGCCTAGAGGCAGAGAGTGGACAGGATGCAATGAATTGGGCAGTATAAAGTCTGTATACAGAGACGACTGGAAACTGCAACAAAATAACCTGTGAGGCCCCAAAGAAGAAGTGGGGATTTGGGGGTAGAAGTCCCATCTGAGTTACAAAGGAGACTGATAGAAGGCTGCCCAGGGCTGTGCCAGAGCCATAACTCCAGCCACTCAGAAGCCCAGGATGATGGTCAGTGCTTTACCTGCTTAGGCTTACTCAGGAGGGGAAGCTGGGGCCGAAAATGACCAGAGAAGCTTGGCTTGGGTCATGTGAGGAGCCTGCATAGTTATAGACCAGCTGGGAGTCCTTGGGCCCCCCAGTCACAGGCTCATCTACCATGGTGCTGTTTATCTTCCATATGGCCTCAGATGACCATTCTTCCCACAAAGTCTGCCTCAATGTTCCCAGTTTCCATCAACAAATTCAATTTGACAAACATTTATTGAACACCTCTAGGTGCCCTATACCAGTTCCTGGGGACACCAAGCTCAGTGAACCTGTGTCCCTGTCTGCGGGGAGAAGTGTGTGGCTCACAGCCCAGTCGCCGGAGAGCAGAGGAGCAGGAAGCTCAGTCGTTCTTAGGCATGCCGTCAGGTCTGAAGCGATCAGGGTCTTTGCCACTCCGGCCCCATTCCTCAGCTTTCTCATTGGACTTCGAGTCCTCCAATACAGTGCTGCTGTTTCCAAATAAATAATAGTCTAAAAATCCCTGAAGATAGACCCTGGTACTGCTGCAACCCAAAGAAAGGAGACAGGAGATTAATCTCTTGACTCACCTGAGATAGCTCCACCTGCTAACTCCCTCCCCTTCTCCCACCCAAGGAACGACTGAGAGGAGGCCGGAAAACTCATGGAAAGGGGAAGAAAGCTATCAATCTTCTTGGGCAAAGTCCTAAGTCCGCTGGTACTTTCTGCACTGTGCAACAGAGTGCTTTCCCTTTATTATTATTATTATTATTATTATTATTATTATTATTATTTGGAGACAGGGTCTCATTCTGTTGCCCAGGCTGGAGGGCAGTGGCTCGATCATGGGTCACTGCAGCCTCGACCTCCTGGGTTCAAGGGATCTCCCACTTCAGCCTCCTGAGTAGCTGGGACTACAGGTGCATGCCACCATGCCTGGCTAATTTCTTTTATTTTCTGTAGAGATAAGGGTCTTGCTATGTTACCCAGGCTGCTCTTAAATCCCTGGGCCCAAGAGATCCTCCCACCTTCCTCCCAAAGACTTGGAACTACAGGTGTGAGCCCCTGAACCCGGCCCCTGCAACAGTGTGCTTTCCAGACCTCTCCTCGGTTCTTACTTTCCCTTTGTGGGTGAAAGGAGACATGTCCTCACCAGCCTTGCTCTGGCTCTGCCAGCCACCCAGACCCCAGGAGTATGTGGAGGAGGAGAAAGAGCCACAGGTTCTCCTGACTTTCAAGACAGATAGGCACTGCTGGCCTGTCACTGGAGTCCCCAGGAATCTGTGTTACCTGATCAGTTTAGCAGCCCAGACACCCCCAGGTCCTCTTTCGGCAGCATCATAGTTTCCCTGAGCATAGAAATATCTCTTTGAATTCTGGTGACTGGATGTCAACACATTCCAATAGGCTCTACCCAAGTCCCCAGCCCCTGGAAAGAAAAAAAAAAATGACAAAAATGAACCTAGTGCCATACTGGAGAAATGTAGAAATGATCATTCTCCACTGATTTCCAGATTTTGACCCTTGACAAAATAATCCTTTGAAATCATACATACAGATAAACATTACTTCCTGTGAACAGCTTTCCTGAGTAACTGTAAGGAAGGTGCTTTTCCGTGCATTACATTGAATTGAATTGGTTGGCAGCTGTCATGCCCTAGGCTACATCTTACGTGGGTCTGTGTGTGCTGTGTACAAAGAGGGAACGCTCATATGAGGAATGTCACAATGGAGAATAGTACTACAGATGTAAGATCCAGACACATTACAAGGGACATGGAGGGGGCTGTACATCTACCATAGCCCATAAGAAAAATACATCCTTACCAGCTGACTGAGGACAACTAGGACTTGAATAAATCTGACTGTTATGGGCATAAATGGCACAGGAAAGCCGAGGGAATGGGCAGTACGTGATGAGGTGGAATGACCTGAGAGAGCTTCACAGGACCTGGATAATCAGATTTATCATGAAGGGTATGAATGTAAATGTTCAACTCTCTGCCCCGACAATTAAGTTTCAGTTTCCACATTCTTCAATTGGGGGGATTCATACCTACCTCCCTGGTAGACTAAAGGAGAAGATAAAATGAAGTAACATACACAAAATGCCTAGCATATTGGAATACTTGATGCAAGTTGGATTCCTGTTCCTATTAGTGAAGGGCAGTGGTGACAATAAGATACCACTATACACCCAACAGAATGACAAAAATTTTTTAAACTGACAATATACACTGTGGGCAAAAATGTGGAACAACTGGAACTCTCATAATTGTTTTGGATTTTGTTTTTGTTTTGTTCAGTCAGGATCTCCCTTCGTGACCCAGGCTGGAGTGCAGTGGTGTGATCAAGGCTTTCTGCAGGCTCGACCTCCTGGGCTCAAGTGATCCCCCCATCAGCTGGGACTACAGGCACCTGATAACACACCCAGCTAATTTTTTTTTTTTTTTTTTTTTTTGGTAGAGATGCGGTCTCATTTTGTTGCTGAGGCTGGTCTCAAACTCCTGGCCTCAAGTGATCCTCCTGCCTTAGCCTCCCAAAGTACTGGGATTACGAGTGTGAGCCATCATGCCCAGCTCTCATAATTGTTCATGGAAGTGTAAATTGGTACAATTTTGGGAAACTACTGGTATCTACAAAAGTTAAATTGACATGACTCTACCTGATGACTCTACACTTCCATTCCTAAGTGTATACCTACAACAGAAATGAGGGCTTATGTAAACCAAAGTACACGTACACCAATGTTTATTGCAGGTTTATCCATAATAGCCCAAAACTTAAAAAAGCCTAATTATCCAATAACATAGGATAGATAAATAAATTGTGATATCAGTATACAATGGAATACTATGCAGCAATGAAAAAGAACAAAACATTAATACACATGACAAATGTTGCCATGTATATTAATATGTCATAATGTTGAGTTAAACAAAGCCAGATACAAAAGACATATTCTGTACAATTTCTTTTATTCAAAGATCAAAGACAGGGACACTAATCAATAATGATAGAGGTAAGAATAGGAGTTACCTTTTGTGAGGGTTGTTAACTGGAAGAGGGCATGAGAGACCCTTCCAAGGTGCGTGAAATGTTTGACATCTTGATCTGATGGTGTAATACGGATGTTTGTATGTGTAAAAAGCTCATCAAGCTATACAGTGCACTATATGTAAGTTATATATCATTTTAAAGTTTTTTAAAAGATTAGTGGAAAAATAGATGTTTGAAACAGGTCTAAGCCAGGAAGAGCTATAGAAAGTGTCTATCAGTGCCTGTGTTGTTCAATCAATAAATATTTTTGAGTTCTGCTGTGGTTTACGTGTTACTGAGTTCTTTAAACCAACTCACTTGGAAAAAAGAAAAGCTGTGATAAATAGTTTTAATTGTTACTTACGTACTGTGTTCTTTTTTTTTTTTTTTTTTTTTTTGAGACGGAGTCTCGCTCTGTCGCCCAGGCTGGAGTACAGTGGCCGGATCTCAGCTCACTGCAAGCTCCACCTCCCGGGTTTATGCCATTCTCCTGCCTCAGCCTCCCGAGTAGCTGGGACTACAGGCGCCCGCCACCTCGCCCGGCTAGTTTTTTGTATTTTTTAGTAGAGACGGGGTTTCATCGTGTTAGCCAGGATGGTCTCGATCTCCTGACCTCGTGATCCGCCCGTCTCGGCCTCCCAAAGTGCTGGGATTACAGGCTTGAGCCACCGCGCCCGGCCACGTACTGTGTTCTAAGGGATATTTCTCACTAACTTCATGTATTATTTTGTGTCTGCAATTTTGTCAAATAGTTTATCTCTGGCATGGCATAATGACTGTCCTTTCTCTGATGCATGCTTTATGTTCATTCTATGTTTTCCAGATTGACTAGCAAGAGTTTTCTCCAAGCACCTGACAGATTCTGTCACTGGGTGGCAGAAAAACCCAAGACAGTTGTTCTCATTGGTATTGTGCTGAAAGTAACCTGGGGAGTTTTTCAAATGCTATTCCTAGTCCCAATTCAATTCTAAGATTCTGACTCAGTAACTATGAGAAGAGGCTCAGGAATGCACTTTTTAAACAAACACACCCAGCCAATTTAAATGCTGGTGAACCATACAACAAATTCTGAAACACAATGACTTAAGGAAAAAGATACTTTATACTATGTGCAGAAAAACTTAGCACATGCTACTAAAACTTTTTAAAAACTATTTAGAGAATATCATTTTTAAAAGCACAAAATGCAGAAAAAATGAAAATTTGTAAAATTTCAATTGAAAAATTACAAAAAATTCAACTACAAAATTAATAACAACACATGAAGTTCAAAGTGTTGCAAAACCTGACAACAAAGTTTTCCCATTTTAACAGCTAGTCAGTAAGATTCATTTCCCCTCCAGAATGGCAGAAGTCAGTTTCCCAGCCGTATCTCAGCCCTCCTGTGGCTAATCAGTAGAAATTTGCTCTTTTTATTTATTTATAAGTTAGGGCTTAATTTTCATAAGCTCTGCATCCCAAGCATTGGCTATTTGCTTGGGAACAGGATGGGATTTCTCTGTGCAAGCACTATTATTCCACTCTCTCCTAGGCATGTCTCAATCCTGGAGTATAATTGTGAACTCAGTATGTTCCCAGAGGTGGATGAGCTAAATAAACATCATGCCCTGAGAAATCTGCCATCTGTAAATTTCCACAGTGGGAGATCACCCCCTGGAAGTCTTTATCCTTCTGCACTCTACACCAACAGTACAGGCTAGGCCCAAAGCACCTTTAACCGCTCGTCTGGAAACCCCAAGGGAGGGTGATAAATCAGACCAGCCTAGAAGAAGAAACAGATACAGAAACCCACACTCCTGCTCTGACCTCTGTGTGGCTTCTCTAAGGAGCACTCATATCCAGTGAGTATGTGGCCCCTGCTCAGAATGAATGCTGGGTATGTGCCCTCCGTCCTCCAGAGTTCTTACCTTGGAGAGCCTCCTTGAAAAACGAAAACCAGTTTTCACTGGTGACTCCCAAGACCAAGGAGCAGAAAACAATGCCTGTGAAAAGCCTCATTGTGCTGAAGAGGAAGAAAGAGAGGGGCAGAGAATCGTAAATAAAACACAGATCTATGTTTTGAGGACTGAACTTCTTTCTTTCCTTTTTTTCTTTCTTTCTTACTTTTTCTTTCTTTCTCTTTCTTTCTCCTTCCTTCCTTCCTTCCTTCCTTCCTTCCTTCCTTCCTTCCTTCCTTTCTTTCTTTCTTTCTTTCTTTCTTTCTTTCTTTCTTTCGTTCGTTCGTTCGTTCCTTCCTTCCTTTCTTTCTTTCTTTCTTTCTTTTTTTTCTGTTGCCCAGGCTAAAGTGCACTGATACGATTAAGGCTCACTGCAGCCCCAACCTTCTGGGCTCAAGTGATCCTCCCACCTCAGCCTCCTGAGTAGCAAGGACTACAAACGTGCACCATCACACTCAGCTAATTTTTTTTTTTTTTTTTTTTTTTTTTTTTTTGGTAGAGACAAGGTCTCACTATGTTTGGCCCAGGCTAGTCTCGAACTCCTGGCCTCAAACAATCTTCCCACCTCAGCCTCCCAAAGGATTACAGGCATGAGCCACTGCGTCAGCCAAAGGACTGAATTTGAAAGACTAATTCCCTGTTTCCATTTGTTTGTATTAGAATCACAACTGCATGAAAGATTGAAATGGGTTTTAAGAAGAAGTATAAACCCTTAATTCTCAGCCCAGATCCCTAGAAAGAATAAGAGAATTCCAACGTGTTATTTGGTCTGTGGTCAATTTGTCACCCGATAAAGCAGACTAAAGTCAATCAAGAAGCATTTCCTTAGTTCCTACTCTCCTCAGCACTGACCTTATAATGAGGTAGAAAATACAGTTTCTCTCCAATTGAAATTTGTCAATTATGTGAGAAAAGGATCTCAAAAGAGTCAAATAAGAGAAATAACTCCTTGGAAGAAACCTCACCTGTGGACCTTTCTCCAGTTGAAATTTCAGTAAAAGCAAAGCTGCTGGTACCTTCTGGCCATGGAGCTATAGTTGGTATCTCTGCTGGCTTTGGCATTAATGGGAGAACGGTTTTAAATCCAACAACCCACCTTGCCAAAGTCCTTTTTGCTCAATTCTTTGGGTATTTTAAAAATTAGCATATTGGGTAATAGTGTTTCCTTATCCAGAAGCAGTTTTCCAAATTGGGTCATCAAGGTATTTATTTTCTGGCAGTTTTTCTTAATTGCCACTTTTCCCTCTTTTTAGTTTCCTGTATCACAGAAGAGTTGTATTTGCAAAATCCAGTGTGGGAAGACAGAGGTCTTTCTCCACTTTCTTCTCTTTGTGTCTTTCCATTCTTACCTGTTTGGTAGGAGGTCTTCCCAAAAAATTGCACATAGATATTACATTGTAGGAAGTGATCAGCATTATTAGCAAAGGAGATGTTTGCTTGTCTCTTGTGACTTCTCTCTAAAGAATGTAAGGACAGAACAAGCAAGACTTGACTGTACCAGTGGGAGGAGGTAATGATTCTGGGAGAATACAAGGACATGAATAACACCAGAAGATCAAGGGTGAAGGTCTTCAAGGCATAAAATCTCTTTTTTCATACAAATATGTATTATTCTGTACTTTCGTTTAAGCTTACTATTTATTGGAAGTCTTTCCATATTAGGCTTGCTTTTTTTTTTTTTTTTTTTTTTTACAGCTACACAGTATTTCATTGTATGGATGGACCATAATTTATACAATATAAATGGCTGTTTGACAGCTATTAACCTTTTGATATTGCAAATAATGATGAATTTATTAACCTTGGACATATGTCTCTTGCACATGTACAAATATATCTCTAAGATAAATTCCTGCATAAGAAACTCCATGGTGAAAAAGTATCAGATTTTATAAATTATTTGTTTGTTTGTTTGAGACAGAGTCTCACTCTGTCTCCCAGGCTGGAGTGCAGTGGTGTGGTCTCAGCTCACTGCAACCTCCACCTCCGGGGTTCAAGCGATTTCCCCTGCCTCAGCCTCCTGAGTAGCTAAGATTATAGGCACACGACACCACACCCACCTAACTTTTCTATTTTTAAAAGAGATGGGGTTTCGCCATGTTGGCCAGGCTAGTCTCAACCCACTTACCTCAAGTGATCTGCCCACCTCAGCCTCCCAAAGTGCTGGGATTACACATCATGGAAAATTGGGTATCCATCCCCTCAAGCATTTATCCTTTATGTTACAAACAATCCAGTTATACTCCTTTGGTTATTTTACAATGGACAACTAAATTACTGACTATAGTCCCCCCGTTGTGCTATCAAATACTAGGTCTTATTCATACTAAGTATTTTTTTGTACCCATTAACCATCCTCACCTCCCCTCACTTCCCCTTCCCCACTACCCTTCCCAGCCTCTGGTAACCATCCTTCTATTCTCCATCTCCATGAATTCAATTGTTTTGATTTTTAGATCCCACAAATAAATGAGAACATGTGATGTTTGTCTTTCTGTTTCTGAATGATTTCACTTAGCATGATGACCTCCAGTTCCATCCATATTGTTGCAGCTTACCCTGAGTTATAAAAGATTCACCAGATAACGTTAATATTATTATTATTATTATTTTCCTTATTTGTTGATAAATATTTAGCATATTTGGAATTTGTCCTACCATAGTATATACAGTATGTTTTCAACATTATGTTGTTTTAGATGGTCACCCAGTTGTACCAATCCCATTTGTTGAATAGTCCATGTTTTACTTACTACGTTAACATACAACCTTTATCATATACAAAATTCTCATATGCACTTATATCTAATTCTGAGAATTTGGATCCACTGATCACGTTTTTTCTATATATAAGTCAGTACTACACTGTTGTACTTATTGAGGCTTTATTCAGTGTATTAATTGCCCTCGTTACTTTTTTTTCAGAAGTAGTTGGAGTTCATTTTCTATTATTTCTTCTAACTGCTAGTTTTTGTATCCACACCTTCTTGTCTGTGGTGTTTTGATTGATGCCTGGGGTGTCCAGGAGTCCTATCATACCACCTCCCATTCTCTCTTATCACTGGTCCATTTAGTTCTCCAGACCTTCCCCTGCAACCACCTTCACGAGATAGTCAGTGACTCCGTGTTGCTTAAGCCAAAGGTGAACTCCTCAACTGCTGAGCAGAATCTGACACTACTAATCAATAGCTCCATCAGGGACTCTGGAACACCATGCTTTCCTAGTTTTTCTCCTTTCCCAACAGCTGCTCCTTCTCAATCTGTTTTGCTGTATCCAGCTTCTCCTCCAAACTTCTTAGAGAATGGAGACACCTACACTGAACCTTCAGACCTGTCTTCAGTCTCCATTCACATGCTGAGGGAGCTCATCCATGCCTCTTAGCACAGGTTCCAAAGGCCATGGTCTTGTTAGTGGTGGTTGTTTACACTGAATCTTCATTGCCTGGATCAATGCCTGGGTTATGTAGGAATGAAGAAAAAAAGCTTCTTCCTTCACTCTCCGGAGTTCAGCTGAAAATAAACTGACAAAGGCAGATTAATAAGAGAAAAAGTCATATACATTTATTTTAACATGCACGGGGAAAAATCACAGGAGAGTGATTTCCCAAATACCAATGGGGTACAGGTGATTATATACCATTCTTCATAGGGGAAGAGAAGATGGGGAATGTAGAAGATGGGGAATTTTTTTGGAGTCATGAATGATTGTTAGGAAGAATGAGTGGACCTGAGGGATAGAAATTAACTTGTAAATGGTTCTCTTGAAATTTGAATGAGCCCAAGAAACAGGTGTCATCTTTTGAAAAAGTCCATCCAGTCGTGGTTGAATTCCTCAGTCATCTTCTCTGATATAATGAGATTTCGTGGAGCAGGTGGAAGGCAGTTGTTTTCTCTTTGATGGGATGCAGCCATAAGGCAGATAAGAGAATAGCCTCTTCCAGCATATGTTTATACACTGTTCCTGGGAATGTCAGTTAGTATAGCCTCTATGGAAAGCAGTATGGAGATTTCCCAGAGAACTAAAAACAGAGCTACCATTTGACCCAGCAATCCCATTACTGAGTACCTACCCAAAGGTATAAAAAATACACCTGAATGCATGTATTTATCACAATACTATTATTCACAGTAGCAAATATATGGAATTAATGTAAGTGTCTATCAACGGATGATGGGGAGTGTGTGTATGTGTGTATACACATATATACACCATAGAATACTATTCAGCCATTAAAAAGAATGAAATCATGCCTTTTGCTGCAACATAGATAGAACTAGCGGCCATTATCTTAAGTGAAATAACCCAGAAAGTCAAATATCACATTTTCTCACTTATAAATGGGAGCTAAATAATGTGTATACATGGACATAGAGAGTGGAATAATAGACACTAGAGACTCAGAAAGATGGAGGGTGGAAAGGGGTGGAGGGTTGAGAAATTACCTAACAGGTACAGTAAACACTACTCGGGTGATGGTTACACTAAGAACCCAGATTTCACCACTACGCAATCTATCAGTGTAGCAAATCTGTACTTGTACCCCTTAAATCTATAAATAAATAAATATATAAATAAACAAATAAATATTTTAAATAACAATAAACGCTGAATGAACACATGGAAGCACATTTCTGAATGTCTGAAATAATTCCTAATTCAATGACATGTTTAAAAATAACAAGCAGCTCAATTTGCGTGTAGCATGAGGTACATGAATTAAAGTCATAGGAGATAAGATTGAAAAGATTCAGTACCCTATTAGTCAGGGTTCTTGAGAGACACAAGACAAATGATTTATTTGTATATGTATGTGTATGTATGTATGTATGTATGTATTGTAAGGAATTGGCTCACAAGATCATGACGGCTGAGAAGTTCCACAATCTGCCATCTGCAAGCTAGAAACTCAGGAAAGTGTAATTCAGTCTGAGTTCAAAGGCCTGAGAACCAGAGGAACTGATCATGTAAATCCAGTTTGAGGGCAAGAGAAGATGAGAAGAGATGTCCAACTCAAGCAGCGAGGCAGGGGAAAAGGGAGGTAAATCCATCCTTCCTCTATTTTGTTCTATTCAAGCCTTCAACAGATTGGGTGATGCCCAACTGCACTGAGAATAGCAATCTACTTTATTGGGTCCAATTCAAATGTTAATCTCTTCTGGAAACACCCTCACAGATGACCCCAGAAACAATGTGAATCTGGGCACCCTCAAATTTATATATATACACATACATATATATATATATATATCAGTGGGTTGGGCTCAGTGACTCATGCCTGTAATCTCAGCACTTTGGGAGGTCAAGGCAGGCAGATTACTTGAGCCCGGGAGTTCAAGACCAGCCTGGGCGACACGGCAAAACCCCGTCTCTACAAAAAATACAAAAATTAGCCAAGTGTCATAGCACACACCTGCAGTCCCCATTATTCAAGAGGCTGAAGTGGAGGGATCTCTTGAGCCCCGAGAGGTCGAGGTTACAGTGAGCCATGATCCCGCCATGGCACTTCAGCCTGGACAAAAGAGGGAGACCCTGTCTCAAATAACGAAGCAAAACAAAACACAACTATAACATAGAGCAATTCAATTTCCCTTTCTCAAACTTTTCTAACAGAGAGAAGCATGTTAATTCTTACTGAGGAAAACCAAGTAATTAATAAAAGGTATTTGGGTGTGTCAGAGCATAGGGATTAGGTGTGACTTTACAAATTACAGATTTCTGGGTAAACAAAGCACTTTTTTCCTTGGATATAAATTTTGATTTAAAACATTTTTAACCTATGGACTATACTGAATTAAATTTTTTTTCAAAGTGTAGATTTCAAGAAGGGGAGTGATTTGGTCCTTTACAGACTGATGAATGAACTTCTGTATCCGAATCTTGCTTCAGTGAATTATTTCTAGTAATAATATGTTGATTGCAAAGTTTTGTATATCTGCAAAGACTTTGAAAGCTTGCTTTATTTGCCTTTGAAAGCCATTCTTTCTCTCACCCTCCTTTTCTTCATCTCCAGCCCCCCAAAATCTACAACTTAAGTACTTGTGACAGAAATCTGATTGTAAGCATCCTAATAATAGCATTACAGTCTCTTTTTACAACTTGGGGTCAATTCAGACCTTACTAGACTGAACACTAATCTCAGCAGTGGATCGAGTATGCTCCCATGAGCCAATCTTCCACCTCTCTCACCTTCATCTTATTTATCTTGCCTTTGCCTTGTTTTGGCATTGACACATCTTTGAGACTCAGACTTAAACCTCCTATACCTCCCATACCTACACTTCCATTAGTGTCTTTTGATGGGAACTGTATGAGAAAGTTCTGCTGTAAATAGTTCAACTTTATATCCATACATTTTCTTCCTCCTTGACAAATCAGTTTGTCTTTCCTCTGTAAATATAATTTTATAACTAATCTTCTCACCTTAGGAGTCCTCTTCAATTCTTTTTTCAGAGAAAAGGGGTATGCCAGTTAACAGTTTCTTTATTTTGAGCTCCACACCCACCCCTTTGCCCTAATTGTGATGCTGGAGCTGGACCCTGTAAGCATTTCTCCTTTGCCAGTTGGGCATGATGTTAATCTTCACACATAGAGGGTGTTAGAGGGCCAAGCAGGAAATGAAGACATCTTTTCCTGATCGTGTGTGCTTTGCTTCCTCTCAGCTCCTGTACAGGACACCCAGTGGCACTCGCCCCAGAGATCTGAGTGGCATCCCAAGGCCAAGGCAGTTTCCTGACAATTTCCGTGGCACCTCAGTAGGACGTCCATGATGTTCACCAGCAGCCCACTTATCTTAATCAGCTCGGGCTGCTGTAACAAAATAGTACAGCCATGCTGTGAGTTGGAGTTTCAAGATACACATTTTGGCAAGATATAATTCAGTCCAGAGCACTCCACTTTCACAGCTGGCTTCCCAGGGGGTGTGATAACATCCTCTCTCCTGCCCCCAAGCAGACAGTTTCCCAAATTTGTCGCAGGAACGCTAGCTGCATTCCTAGAGTTAAGTTACACCCTGGGCAGCTTCCTGCCAAGTTTCATTAATACCTCAATGGAGTTTGTTAGTTTTGGCTTGAAGGACCCAATAAATTATTTGCCATCCAATGTCAGTCTTGTGAGGGGCCCAATCTCAAATTTATACATTCTCATATGCTGTACTCTTAGAAGTTAATGCTGCTATCAGTTAATAATTCTTTATATTAAAATTTCCCTTTTCAAATTACTGCCTGGTTTCTGTCTTCCAAAGGGACCCTGACTGATGAAACAGTTCTTCTCTATCTGGCTCTCTCTTCACTGCCACGACTTCCATAATTTTGATCTAGTTAAGGTCCAGAAACTCAGAAAACATTCTTAAAAGGAGTCGCATTACATATTTAGACTTGAAATAAGGCAACAAAAACAGAGTGGAAGAGAACTGCATTGGAGGTATTTTTTAGACAGAATGGGTAGAAATTCATTAATGCCTGAATTTGTAGGTGTTGCTGAGAAATGAAAGGAAGATTGGGGTGGCAGTCATTGAGGCAGGATTTCATGATTCAATTGTCTGTGTCCCCTGCCTCCAGAAACAGAGATCACTGAGGAACGAAGAACCGGGGGACAGAGAAGGCAACAGGAAATAATTGACAGGAGATGAGAAGCCTGGACAAGGAAGGGACTGGAAATAGCAATAATGTATCCACAAGGGTATGGAAAAAAGGAGGTCTGACTTGTGGAGGGGTTGATGCAGGTGTCTGCGCTATGACTGCTAAGAATGTCTCCTCACATCCAAATACATAGGCCTACCTAGGCTCACCCTTCACGTGAGTGTGCATTGATTTCCCCTTTGTACCAAACAGGCAGTACGCACCAAACGACCACACTGTTTCAACAAATTCAAACTCTTAAGCATTTATTAGATGCCTATTGTATGCCATATCTCAGCTTCTGTGGACACAGACCTCACTAACTTTGTGTCCCTGCCCTGAGGGCCTCACAGCCAGGTCTCCTGAAAGCAGACTGAAGAGGAAGCTCAGTACTTCTCAGGCAGGCCAGCAGGTCGGAAGTGATTGGGGTCTTTGCCACTCCTGCCCCATTCATTAGCAGCCTGATCAGCCAGTGTGTCCTCCGCACCACGGCCCAGGAGTTTCTGGATATTCTCTCTGGCATCGCTGTAGTCCAGGCAGGCAAGAGGGAGATTAATCACCAGGCCAGTGAGCAACAGCGCACCCTCCCAAACTCCCTTGGAATGGGGGTTCCAAGGGAGGGCTC
The DNA here is from genome assembly GCF_003255815.1 of Theropithecus gelada. Classification (NCBI taxonomy): domain Eukaryota; kingdom Metazoa; phylum Chordata; class Mammalia; order Primates; family Cercopithecidae; genus Theropithecus; species Theropithecus gelada. The sequence goes on along the minus strand of NC_037682.1, from coordinate 47,209,069 downwards.
TGAGAGGAGCCCAGAAAGGCCAAGGAAGTGGTGGTGAAAACACTGCCCCTGCCTGGACACCGCCCCACTCAGCCAGGCTAGGCAACCCGAGGCTGGATGAACAGCACCCAGAGAGGGAGGGTGAGGAATCACTCGCTCCTACCATCACTCAGACCCTCACACTGAGCACAGAGGCAGAGAGAGGGCAAGAGGAGGAGGGTCTGCAGCCTCTAACTTCTCTACAAGGAGCTCGCCTCCCTCCTGATTGTCCAAGGCAGGCAAGCTCTGCTCACACAGCCCTGGCATCCCAGGAACTCCAGTTACCTGATCACTTCTGCGGCCCAGGCACCCCCAGGTCCCCGTTGGGCAGCATCATAGTTCCCCCTAGCATGGAAGTATTTGTCTGCATTTATGTAATTGGCTTCTCTCATGTCAGAGTAGGCTCTCCACATGTCCCGAGCACCTGGAAAGGAATAGAAAGGCAGAAGGGACATCAGGAGAACATGAAAAATCCAACAACACCTTAGAGGGGAATGAAAGAAGGACAAATCTTCCACTGACTTCAAGCTTTCAGCCTGCGATCGTAGCAGCCTTGGATACCGTGGGTTGAGAAGCACATTCCTTTATCCTAGTTGGCTTCTCCAGGTCCCCTGGTGAAGAGCCACTGCTATAGAATGAAGCTGTCTGTGATAAGATCCAGGAGTGTATAGGAATGAGGTGGTGACATGAAATACTGATGCTGAGAAAGGTGGCAGACACAGAGCACCTCTGCCCTGACTACTAAAATATATATTCTTGCAAATGGAATACATCTCATTGTGACCTGAGTCCCAGTGACTGCTAGGAGCATAAAAGTCCCTAAACACTTTCTCAGTAGGCTGTACTGATGCTGTGGGTTGCTTGAGGAAGCAATAGAGCAGTGGTGCTCGGCCTTGGCTGTACTTTCTTTTTTTGTTTTTTTAGACGGAGTCTCGCTCTGTCACCCAGGCTGGAGCACACTGGTGCGATCTAACTCACTACAACCTCTGCTTCCTGGGTTCAAGTGATTCTCCTGCTTCAGCCTCCCAAGTAGCTGGGATTCCAGGTGCCTGCCACCATGCCTGGCTACATTTTACTGTTTTTAGTAGAGACAGGGTTTCACCATGCTGGCCAGGCTGCTCAGAAACTCATGACCTCAAGTGATTCATCCACCTTGGCCTCCCAAAGTGCTGGAATTACAGGTGTGAGCCTTGGCTGCACTCTCTAACCACCCAGAGAGAAACTGAAAGTCCCGATGCCCAGGCCACACCCCAGGCCAGTTTCTGCAGACTCTGTTGGGGAGTTGCAGGCATGGGTAGTTCAGGTGATGCCAAGGCGTGCCTGAGATTCATAACCATCAAGCTCTAGGAGCTGGTCAGTGATGCATCTACCTGGCAAGAGCTCTGACCTCAGGCACAGCTGGGCTCAAACCTCTGCTCTGCCACCTGCTGACTGGCAGTAAGTCCCTGGGCAGCGGTCTCAGCTGCTCTAAGCCTCAGCTTTGTCACCTTCAAAGAGGGGAGGATGCCTGCCTCACAGAGTCGTTCTGAAATTCAATGAGAAGATGCTCTGATCCTTGTGGGAGTTTGATGCACGTCAGTTCCCATCTCCTGTCAAGAAGGCTGGAGAAGGAATGGAAATGGAACAAACCTGGAAGGGAGCCCCTGACAGAGCGAGGCTAAAGAGCCCTGTACATTATCCAACTAGGAAAGCAAAGGAGGAAGGAGAAAGAAGACACAAGGGTCAACAGCCTTAGTCATGCTCTTATGAGATTTATGCTGAGGGACATTTTATACCAATTGCAGGCCTTATTTTGCATCTTCTACTCAAAACAAACAGCTCAGCTACTCCTGGAAAGGATGATTGTTCTTTCTCTGAGCAACTGACTGACTCTCTAAGTTGTTGAGCAGCTCCCCAGACACCCGGCACATCCTGCACGTTGGGCACCACAACCTAAGGCAGCGGCTCAAACCTTAAGAAAGCACAAAAATACCCCGTGTGCGTTGTTACTGGATCTCCCGTCCCTTACGGCTCAGGAGATGTGTTTTTGATACACCTTGCAGCGGCTTCTGAAACGTGATCCATCCGCTGAACACACCGAGAAGCTGCACTACGGGGAAAGAAGATATTCCCAGCAGCTCTGAAAGACCCGAGATGGGCAATCCAGCAAAGCCTAGTTCATGACAGGCCTTAGCAACGCAGACACTAGCAACTCTGTGGTTCAAAAGCAGCCTTCCGAAAGCATCATTTCCCCCATTTGATGAGGTTCAGGATGATGCTTCTCTTCAGAAATCCTGCATACCTTCTGAAGCCTTACCATCATAAGCCTCACCAAGGAAGGAAAACCAGCCTCGGCTGCTGACACCCAGGACCAAGGAGCAGAAAACCAGGCCCGTGAGAAGCTTCATGGTGCTGAAATGAAAGGAGAAGTCAGGCAGTTGCCCACAAGGGTGGCACAGCTTTCCTTGGGACTCATATTCCAACGAGAGCCTGGTTATTTCCACTGGATCTTATTAGAATCTTAGTGGCTCATCTAAGAAACCTTGCAGCAGGACCTCACTCAGAGCCAGAAGCCCTTGGTTCTGAACCCATCAGCCCTAAAGCCTGACTGTGTAAGAGGATGCCAACGTGGCATTGATGGAGGAAGGCGGGAGCTATGACCAGACTGTCACTCCCTCAAGTAGCCTATAATTCCCCACAATGCATTTACCGTGTGATCCCTCTGCCCAGCACAGAACTCAACATGGGATAAACACAAAGTAAGATCACAATTTTTTATTCTTAAAGCTTTTAGACCTGGTATTCCTAGGTGGTCTCCCATCCAAGTACTACCAGGCCGACCCTGCTTACCTCCCTAGATCAGAGGAGATAAGACACCTTCAGAATGGTATGGCTGTAGGCCCCAGGATAACTATTTTTTAAAGGAAATGACAATCTTTTTGGGAAAGAGAAAACAGAGGAAGTTTTAAAATCACTCCTTGGTGTGCTCCTCACCTGATCTGTGCTGGAGCTGAGCTGCGGGTCCCTGTCTGCCAGGGAGAGGTGGCTGCTATTTATGCTGAGCCTTCCCTGTTGGGCTCTTGGGAGGGAAGAAAAGCTGGATGTGGTTCCTGGGGAAAGTCCCTGCAGGTCATTTCCCCTACAAAACAGTCTAAGACAAGTTCCTGGACGCCAGTGGTTTCTTCATCCCGGGTCATTTATCCCAGTTGTGCAACCTGTGGGAACAAGACAGGTTTGCTGTGCATGGCAGCTGTCAGGGCAGGAGACCAGCTCTGCTCCTCAGAATTGAGGGGGCTGAGGCTGCAGAGTTGAGAGTGGGAGCCCCATGATGGTGGCACCTGGGCTGCTGGAAGGTGTGGAGGGCAGTTCTTCAGTCAGCTCCTGACTATACTGGTCATTGCCTCAGGATGGGCCCTGCTGGGCCACATGGCAGATGGCCCTGACGTGAAGTCCCTGTGAGTTCATGTCTAAAGCCTTTCAGTTTTAAAATGGACAGCCTGCCCCTGCCACATCTCATGTGTGCCCTGGAAGGATCCTTCCACCCCTCTGTCTGGATATCCTGAGATTTCTCAGCACAGAAAATCTCTGCTCAGCTGGCCTAGCCAATTTGGAAATGTCTTTTCTAAGCTGGCTCCTGAGCCGAGGGCAATGTAGAGCAGGGCACTTTCTGCTGCTCTTGCCTAGTCCTGAAGCCCCACCTTGGGAGAATGCGAGTGTGGTGCATTAAATTGGCAGCCCAGCTGGGGATGTGCCCGGCTCCCAGGCAGGGAAGGATGGGAGAGCTCTTGTTCTGCTCTATTATCATGGAGGGATGCAGGGGCCACACAGTTCACTCTCTCATGAGAACATCAACAGGGTCAGAGTAGCTCTGCAGAGGCTTGTGGAGGAGCATGGTGGCCAGAGATGGGTCAGTATCAGAGCCCAGCAGGGCTGAGGCCAGGACATGCAGAGAGGCTGGTGGACATAGCAGCAACTCTGGTTTCTTCTTCTGCAGTCCATGTTCATACTCTGAGGGCTAGGCATTTGTAATAACAAACAAAAAATTTAGAAATGGGCCAGGACAGTGGCATGTGCCTGTAGTCCCAGCTACTTGGGAGGCCAAGGCAGGAGGCCTGCTTGAACCCACAAGTTTGAGGCCACATTGGACACATGAGGACAACACGGCAAGATTGCCTTTAAAAACATTTTTTTAATCTCTGAGAAATGGGTGGGGCGAGGAGGTAAAGGATGGCCAAACGCCCCATAAATAGCAAATGCGTGGCTCCCGTGTGAACAATGACATTGTAGACTCTGCTCTGACACCTATGCATTGACACCTCCGCCTCTCCCACTACATCCTGCCACCTTAAAACCATTGAGAGTGGTACCTGCTGGAACAGGTCTACACACACAGTCACACATCTTTTAGGCAGGGTAGTTGACACTCCCAGGGAGAAAGAGCTCACAGAGAGATGCTAAATGTTTCCAACTCGGTAGAGAAAATAATAGTACATCATGATCAACCAGGGTTTATTCCAGGGATTCAAGAAGAGTTTAATATCAGAAAAATCTATCTTTGTAATTCACTGTACCAGTAATCAAAGAAAAGGACTGTACATTTATTTTACTAGATGCAGAAAATGAATTTCATAATTGTCAACATCTATTGATGATAAGGAAAATGTATAACAAAATAAAGAGACCCTTTCTGACTTGAGAAAGGATAAATATCAATATGTTATAGCAACAGTTCTCAAACTGTTTTCCAGGGAACCCTGAGAATCCCTCCTTAGGGAGGCTTTGATATCAAAATTATTTTTAGAATAGTACTAACACACTGTTTTCATGTTTCAGTCTCATTTTCTCATGAGTACACACAATATGATAAGTTCGTTGATATGAGTGCGGATTTCCACATTGTAACTGACTTTTCAGAAGCTACCACTTGTTGAGTTTGGTATAGTATAGAATAGCCACAATTGCCGGGTGTGGTGGCTCACGCCTGTAATCCCAACACTTTGAGAGGCAGAAGCGGGTGGATCATGAGGTCAGGAGATCAAGACCATCCTGGCTAACACGGTGAAATCCTGTCTCTACCAAAAATTTAAAAAAAATTAGCCGGGTGTGGTGGCAGGTGCCTGTAGTCCCAGTCACTCAGGAGGCTGAGGCAGGAGAATGGCATGAACCCGGGAGGTGGAGCTTGCAGTGAGTCATGATTGTGCCACCACACTCCAGCCTGGGCGACAGAGCGAGACTCCGTCTCAAAAAAAAAAAAAAGAATAGCCACAATTATCTAAAAATACCATTAAGATACACTCCCCCTTTTCAACTATATATCTCTGTGAGGCTGACTTTTCTTCATATACTCCAATCTAAACAACATATTAAAACAAATTGGATGATGAATCAGATAGGGAAATCCAGGTATGAAAAAAAAAATCAGACATGAAAAATTTTCAAGAGGGTAAAACCATAGTACTCTTCTTACTAATTTTTTCAGAAAATGGCTTTTACATAAAAATATATTATTTATGTTAACATATAGAAGATTTATAATTTTTTGAAGAATTGATAAATGTTTAAATTTTTTCTTTCTAATATGGTAAATACTGATAAATAGAGTCCCCATAAATAAAAGTTCTTTGGGGTCTTCAATAATTTTTAATAGTGTAATGGGATCCTGAGACCAAAAGGTTTGAGAACCATTGCTCTACAGCAAACATGTGTAATGAAGACACTTCAGGTGATAAAGAGGCCACAATGGCAGGCGTGGTGGCTCACACTTGTAATCCCAGCACTTAGAGAGGACGAGGCAGGTGGATCATTGGAGGTCAGGAATTCGCGACCAGCCTGGCCAACATGGTAAAACCCTATCTCTTCTAAAAGTACAAAAATTAGTCGGATGTGGTGGCAGGCACCTGTAATCCCAAGTACACAAGAGGTTGAGGCAGGAGAATTACTTGAACCCGGGAGGTGGAGGTTGCAGTGAGCTGAGATCGTGCCACTGCACTCCAGCCTGGGCAACAGAGTGAGACTCCATCATGGGGCGGGGGGGAAAAAAGGGCCAAGATATCCAGTTGTTACTGCTACTGTTTCACATATCCCTGAAGGACCTGCCCAATGCTTAAGAAACACAAGGAAGGTAAGAGGTGAAAGAGAAGAAATGAAACGATCATTGTTTCAAGATGACACCATCTTTTACATAGAAAACCTGTCAGAATCAAATGGCAAACTATTAGAACTACTAAGAGAATTCAGTGAGGCTGCTGTATTCATAGCGAAATTTTAAAAATTGATAGCATTTCTCTGCAACAACAGTTACAAAATATAGCAAAATGTAGTACCAAAAATATTATCTAGGAAATAACCTCTTACAGAGAAAATTTAGTCTGTTAAAGGATAAAAAGTGGCACATCATGTCCACAGAGATTATATTTTAGCTTAGCAAAGATACCAATTCTCCCAAATTTATTTATAAATTAAATGCAATGTGAATCAAAATTTCCCACTGGAATTTTTATCTGGAATGCAACAAATTCTTTCCTTCTTTCTTTCTTTCTTTCTTTCTTTCTTTCTTTCTTTCTTTCTTTCTTTCTTTCTTTCTTTCTTTCTTTCTTTCTTTCTTTCTTTCTTTCTTTTCTTTCTTTCTTTCTTTCTTTCTTTCCTTTCTTTTTTGTTTTAAGGCAAAGTCTGGCTCTGTCACCCAGGCTGCAGTGCAGTGATACAATCTCAGCTCACTGAAACCTCAACCTCTCCAGCTCAGGTGAACCTCCCACCTCAGCCTGCCGAGTAGCTGGGACTACAGGTGCACACCACCAGGCCTAGATACTTTTTGTATTTATTGTAAATAAACCTGCGTTGGGCTCCCAAAGTGCTGAAATTACAGGTGTGAGCCACCACACCCAGCTAACAAATTAATTCTTTATAATAAATAAGTTATCTATGAAAAGTTCAGTCAGCCGGGTGCAGTGGTTCACGCCTGTAATCCCAGCACTTTGGGGGGGCTGAAGCAGGCGGATCACCTGAGGTTGGGAGTTCGAGACTAGCCTGACCAATCTAGAGAAACCCTGTCTCTACTAAAAATACAAAATTAGCTGGGCGTGGTGGCACATGCCTGTAATCCCAGCTACTTGGGAGGCTGAGGCAGGAGAATCGCTTGAACCCAGGGGGCAGAGGTTGCGGTGAGCTGAGATCGCACCATTGCACTCCAGCCTGGGCAACAACAGCGAAACTCCGTCTCAAAACAAAAAAGAAAAGTTAAGTCAATGAAAAGTTAAGTCAATTAAAAAAGTAAAAGTTGTGGTGTTATTTTGTGTGTGTGTATATATATATATCTTTTATTTGAGACCGAGTCTCTTTCTGTTGCCCAGGCTGGAGTGCAGTCGTGCGCTCTCTGCTCACTGCAACCTCTGCCTCCCGGGTTCAAGTGATTCTTGTGCCTCAGCCTCCCGAGTAGCTGGGATTGCAGGTGTCCACCACCACACCCGGCTAATTTTTGTATTTTTAGTAGAGACGGGGTTTCACCATATTGGCCAGGCTGGTCTCAAACTCCTGACCTCAGGTGATCCACCGGCCTCAGACTCCCAAAGTGCTGGGATTACAGTTGTGAGCCATCGCGCCGGCCATATATTTTGCTTTCCATCTGCAGCTCCTGGATCCTAACTCCTTGTTATATTGTTGGGCACTGTAGGCCTCATTAAACAGAATCTCTGTCTATTACCTTCTCCTGTCCTTCTTCCACCTGCCCCAAGCAAGACTCTAATTTGATTGTGGGTCTCATTCCAGAAAGGGCTTTGCCTCATACCCTGGAGGAAGGAATGCTGCACAGAGAGGCGAACAGACAAGCCTTGCTGGGTTTGTATCACATGTTTTTTGTCCAATCACATTTCTGCATGGTTGTCAATCATGCCTACGTAATGAAACCTCCATAAGAACCCAAAAGGACAGGGTTCAGAGAGTTTCCAGATAGCTGAACACTATCTGGAGAGTGAACACTTCTTGGAGAGTGGCACACCCAGGGAGACTATGAAAGCTCCACGCCCCTTTCCCCTTACCTCACCCTCCACATCTCTTCATCTGTATCCTTCATAATATCCTTTATAATAAACCAGCAAATGTGTTTCCCTGAGTTATGTGAGTCACTCCAGCAAATTAAATGAACCCAAGAAGGGGGTCATGGGAACCCCAACTTGAAGCCAGTCAGTCAGAAGTTCCAGAGGCCCAGACTTGCAGCTGGGGAGAAAGAGGGAGAGGCCTTGGGGACTGAGCCCCCAACCTGTGGGATCTGACACTGTCTCCAGGTAGGTAGTGTTGGAACTGCATTTGAGGACACTCCTGGTGTCTCCTGCTTGGTGTGTGGGGAGAAAAACCCCACACCTTTGGTTATCGAGATCTTCTGTGTTGATGATCGTTGCTGTTTGAGGGCAGAGGGAAAAAGCGGTTTGAGAGAGTTTTTCCCTGACATGAGTGAAGAGGGGACATGTACTAGTCTCTGAGATGTGGAATCAAGGGATCTGCCGCAAGTGAGGAGACCACTAGGAACCCTGCCACAGTCTTTGGGGCAGAGGGTGTCTCGGGGGCAGAAGAAGAAAGAGTTGTTTGCAGTAGCAGTTACGTCCAAAGTGGGCACCAGGAAAGTAGGGCTGCACAGCTTTGCAGAACCTCCTTACTCCGGGCCTGAATGAAACCATTTCCTGTAAAGTGCTAAGCGTAAAGTTTGTCAATGGAGACCCACAGAGAAGTGCGTGTACCCCACCCCACCATCCCACAGGAAATGTCGGAGTGATGTTGGACTGTATCTAGGCAAGGAATGGTTCATGAGGTGTGGTGGAGATGCTGAGGGCCCATGGACATCAGATCCTACTCTACCTGTGCCAGGACACGCCATGCACATGTGCTTCAGGCCACCAGGCGACAGAAGTGTTGCATGAGGTATCAAACGGGCACCTGGGAAAGAGGAGTGTGAACAGCAGATGGGACACACTGGGGACAGTCATAGGAATGAAATGTCCCAGGATGGATGCAGGCAGGCTATGGAGGACTTAGTGAGGACTGCCCTCCAGGTGGGAATGTGGAGCAGGAGACTGGATGGAGACTGGAGGTGTTTTAAGTAGGGAAGCCGACTTGCAAAGGTGACCAGGGAAAGCATGTCAGCCAAGGATGAGACATGCACTGGCAAGACTCTCAGACAGCCTGGCTTGTCTGAGCAGAATGCCTGAGCCATGCCAAGGGTGCCTCGCAAGTTGTATTAATCATGTCCTTTCATTCTGTGTTTTTGGTGCTTGGTATCTGGGCCCTTGCTGACCCTGAGGGACCATTTCTCTCAGAGCTAGTCAAGTCCTAGAGATAGTAAATGACTCTCGTGGGAGCACGCCCTCCATGTGCAGACCAACCAATCCAGAGTCCACACTCCCACCCACCTCCTTTATCAAGCTCTCACATCCTGGGGCACCATCCACCTGTCCTAATCACTCAAAGACCACATCCCAAACAACTAGGGGCAGCCTCCATGCCCCTGCACCCATTGAAATTATTCATGCTAGCCAATCCTAAACCTGTGTATGCTGCCACGTCATTCCTTCCTGCAGAAACACAGTAAGGATTCTTCCTACACCTCCCCTACTTCCTCTGCTCTCTGACTTACCCACTTGCTTCCTGGTGCAGTCCCCTGTGGCATAGTTCACTCTCTTCTCTTGGGAACTGTGAGTAACAGGCTATCTTCTCAATGCCAGTCATCTCCTGAGCTGTTGACCTTGCCATACCTAACTAATAATAAAACCTATATTCTAAGGCAAAAAAAAAAAAAAAAATAGGGTCTCACTCTGTTGCCCAAGCTGGGGTACAGTGGTGTAATCATGACTCACTGTAGCCTCAAACTCCTGGGCTCAAGCAGTTCTCTCATCTCAACCTCCCGAGTAGCTGGGACTTCAGGCACACACCACCATGCCTAGCTAGTCTTCTTATTTTTGTGTAGATACAGAGTCTCTTTATGTTGCCAAGGCTGGTCTTGAACTCCTGGGCTTAAGTGACTCTCCTGCCTTGGCCTCCCAAAGTGCTGCAATTACAGGCATAAGCCACCATGCCCAGCTCAGAAATCTTCTTATTAAAAGTATTTCAAGAAGAGAAAGCCAAAAATGTTGAACATATATATATATAGATAGATACAGATATAGATATAGATATATAGTGGGGGGCAGGCATGGTGGCTCATGCTTGTGGTCCTAACTACTTGAGAGTCTGAGGTGGGAGGATCACTTGAGCCCAAGAGTTAGAGGCTGCCGTGAGCTACAATCCCGCCACTGCACTCCAGCCTGAGCAACAGAGCAAGACCTTGTCTCCAAGAAATAATAATTTAAAAGAAAAATATGAAGACATCTTGTTGTGGGCTGCAAAAAAATTAATAAAAGTCAAATTAAATTAAAATGTGTAAATGGGCCGGGAGCAGTGGCTCACGCCTGTAATCCCAGCACTTTGGGAGGCCAAGGTGGGTGGGTCACTTGAGCCCAGAAGTTTGAGATCAGCCTGGCCAACACGCCGAAACCGCATCTCTACAAAAATTATAAAAATTAACCGGGTGTTGTGGTGTACTCCTGTAGCCCCAGCTACTCGAGAAGCTGAGGTGAGAGGATTGCTTGAGCCTGGGAGATCAAGATTGCCGTGAGCCGAGACTGCACCACTGCACTCCAGCCTGGGTGACAGAATGAGACCCTGTCTCCATAAAAAGAAAAAGAAAAAGAAAAAAAAGATGGAAAAAGATATGAAAAACCAACAACAGAAATACTCACACATCATCAATGGGAGGGAAGCATCTTGAGGCAGCAAAGCGGGAGTGCTAGTAGAGAGGCAGATAGGACACTGGACCTGAGGCATTAAGGAAAGTCAGGATTTGGAGCTTACGAGTCTCTCATTGCAGATGGGATGGGGCTGGAATGAATGAATGAGCAAACACAAAGCATTTCCTTCCCTAATGACTCCCTACAGTCTAAAGAATCCCCCATTAGGCCAGGCACAGTGGCTCACGCCTGTAATCCCAGCACTTTGGCAGGCTGAGGCGGGTGGATCACGAGGTCAGGAGATCGAGACCATCCTGGCTAACATGGTGAAACCCCGTCTCTACTAAAAATACAAAAAATTTAGCTGGGTGTGGTGGTGGGTGCCTGTAGTCCCAGCTACTCGGGAGGCTGAGGCAGGAAAATGGCGTGAACCCGGGAGGTAGAGCTTGCAGTGAGCTGAGATCGCGCCACTGCACTCTAGCCTGGGCAACAGAGCGAGACTCTGTCTCAAAAAAAAAAAAAGAATCCTACATTAGAGTTGGGGAAATGGGCAGTCCTGGTGGAAGTTAGGGAACAGATTTGGGACACATTATATCCAGCTGGACCACAGGAGGCCATAAGCTCAATTCTTCCTTGACTCTGAAACCTTTCGCTGGTCCTAATGCCTAGTAATTCTAGGCCTTTCCCAGTTGTGCTAGGCCTGGAGGTGAACACATCTATGTGCCAAGAAGGAAAGGTATGCCAAGCAGGGGCTCAAGTCATCCTTATCCTCAGTCTGTCTATGAGTGGTATGTACCCCAGCTCCCCTTGTAAGATCTGCTGGGGTTAGGTCTCCTGGCTGTGAGTTCCCCATACCTGGGCATAAATGTAGTGAGCCTGAGTTCCCAAATAAGGTTGGGGGCTCCAGAGAGGTGGAGGACCCTGTCTCTGGGAAGTGTGCCCACCCAGCAGGTCTGACAAGGAAGATACAGTACTGGGGTTATGGAAAAAGGCTATATGTCAAGAGACCTGTGTCTCCATTTAGGCACAGAATCATCTTTAATTAATGGGAAATTGGAAGGCGAATCACTTGGATCTGAAAGTACCTTTTGTTTATTGAACCACTGTGTTGTAAATCACATCTCTCTGAAGGTAAGAGAAACCAGGGAGTTACAAAATGTTTAGGAGAACTAAACAGGACTCCCTGTTTTGCTAACTAATCAGATTGAGACAGGCTTTCTGGTAAATCTACAAATTTGATGTTGTTCAGTCATGAGTAGTAAATTTCCTATGTTGGATTTTCCTGACAATTAATGTAAAAGGAAAAGGAGTATTTTTGACAAAATATTTCATTGTTCATCTAAACTGAAAACTTCTCTATTTTTCAAAATTGCTATCCATGTTTAAAGATGTAGATATTTGAATAGCCTAACTGGTACAGAAGGTTTAATGGGTTTAATGATGATTTCTTTTCTTTTCTTTTTTTTTTTTTTTTTTTTTGAGACGGAGTCTTGCCCTGTCTCCCAGGCTGTAGTGCAGAGGCACGATCTCGGCTCACTGCAAGCTCTGCCTCTTGGGTTCACACCATTCTCCTGCCTCAGCCTCCAAAGTAGCTGGGACTACAGGCGCCCACCACCACACCCAGCTAATTTTTTTTTTTGTATTTTTAGTAGAGGCGGGGTTTCACCATGTTAGTCAGGATGGTCTCGATCTCCTGACCCCGTGATTCACCCGCCTCAGCCTCCCAAAGTGCTGGAATTACAGGCGTGAGCCACCACACCTGGCCTTAATGATGATTTCTAAGACATACCTATAAATTACTTGAAATTGAAACAAAACTTAAGAATTATTGGAATTTTAAGAGCAATTTTCCCCTTCTCAAATGAGTTATTAGTTTCATAAATACTATACAATTCCATAAGAGATTTGGGGTTTTGAGATGTCTATTTTTTTTTTTCAGACGGCGTTTCACTGTTGTTGCCCAGGCTGAAGTGCAGTGGCGTGATCTCGGCTCACTGCAACCTCTATCTCCCAGGTTCAAGCGATTCTCCTGCCTCAGTCCCCCAAGTAGCTGGGATTACAGGCACCTACCACAACGCCAGCTAATGTTTTGTATTTTTAGTACAGATGGAGTTTCACCATGCTGGCCAGGCTTGTCTGGAACTCCTGACCTCAGCTGATCCACCCGCCTATAATTTATTACTCCCTTTTGCAAATGTTTAAAAGAAATAAAGTGAAATATTTTTAAACAGAATGCAGAGTTCTGTTGTCCTTTGGCAATACCAGTTCCAGACTCTGAGAGTGGCTCTGACTGTTGCCGACAGTGGGCTAGTGACCAAATCCCAACATGCTCCCCCTGCGAGTCCTTCACATGACCGGATTCATTCATCAGTTAGAGGCCAGCAGGCTTCAGAGAGGCGTGAGCCTCAGCCAACAATCTATAGGGCAAGAGACACAGAACTCAACGCAGACAGGTTTGGATTCTGGTGCCTAAAGAATGCAACTTCGAAACTCCGAGCCAGGAGGAAAGGGTTCTCTCTCCATCAGAGGGTGTGGGTTTCTTGAGGAGGGACACACAGCAAACACAGTTAAGAGTCCACCCCTTAATTAGAAAGTTGGTCCTTTTGTGTTCCTGGTGATTCACTTGCTAAGTGGAAGAAACAGGAGGGAATCTTTTCTCCTGCCCTCCCGGTAATCAATAGCCCATGGCCTGGCTTTACTTCTGTAAAGTGGCGGGAGACCTTTTGACAGCTGAGCCATTTCTGATTTCATTTATTTTAATAAGACAGGGTAGGAATGAGCAATGATGTTAGTACCAGGGGACTGTTGTTCTTTGGGAGAAACAATCTTAGAATGGTTAGTGACACCCCTTGCTTTCTCTTTTCTTTCATTATACTTTTTGTACACATAATTTTTTCCCATTTATTTACTGGAATCTTACTGATTTATTATAAGTATAAGCTTTGTGTCTACACATGGATAACCAGTTTTCCACAATTATAAGTCTCTTTTTCATGGAGGCACAGCCTAGACCTGGTTAGCCACCATCTCCCCTCATTGTATGCCCAATGTCTATTGTAGTATCTGCTGCATAGAAGGAACTTGATGAGTGAATGGATGATTGATGATGAATCAATAAATGAATGAACATGTCATTGTAAAAAATTCTAAAAACCTAGAATAACACAAGCCGTTCCCACTACCTAGAAACACAGATACCAGTTGATGTAAAACTTTCTAGGTTGTGTTTCACCATGGGAACACGTCTTTGAACAAAAATGGGATCATATTCTATTTCACTCTTTCCCTTAAGAGATTGTCTATACTTCTCCAGGTCATTAAATGTTATTCCACAGTATCAGTATATGGCAGAGGCAAGGTCATACCAGGTCTGTCTGAATCCAGGGCTTGGCTCTTAACTTCTAGTCATACTGCTTCCAAGTCTAGGTGGCTGGGTTTTAGGATCTGTGATGGGAACTCAGTGTCACAACCTCTACTGGAAAGGTATTCTGGTGTTTCGTAACAGGACTTTCTGTTAGAGATAAGCATGGCAAAACGGGATGGAGACAAAGTTCAGGTTTCTGCTGCCAGGAGCTGAGATTGCTGTGACCAATGGCATTCTCCCAAACCAAATAATCCAACCTGGAATTACCATAAACCACTCATCATCTTTTCAAGTTCCCAGAAAAGAACATTTGTTAAGGGATGGAGGCAAGGAAGTGGAGAAGAAAGAGCACTGGCCAAGGTATCGTGAGTGTCCTGCGTTCTGGTCCTTCAATGAGCCATTTATCTTCTCTGCAGCTTCTCCATCTGATAGGAGTTTGGAGGCAGAGTTTTTCTTAATGTTAAAAGACAGTCGTGCCTAGAAGACATGGTGTACATGTTAGAAAGAAGGGACTGGCTGTGACTCTATAAAAAATGAATTCATAAACAAACAAATTACCCTTTCCCAGGGAGAAAGCTTGGATCCAGTAATTAGAGATCTCAAAAAGTAGAAGACCCGGCCTGCGAGGCCTGTGGCCTCCAAGTTTCAATACTGTGTGTCAGCTTTAAAAATGAGTTTCTTGCTGATAAATGTCCTCAGATTAAGCATGTGCTGAAAGTACTCCTTTTCCACCTTCACTAGCCACTCTTTCCTTCCCCTCCTCCCTTGTCCCTTCATTCTCTCCAGAACTTCTGCTAACTTTCATTCTCTTCAGGAGTTCAGCACAGTTGGGAGAAGATCAGAAAGTCATCCTCACTGTTTTTATTTTAGTCCACTTGACCTTTGGGGAGTAGTTCCACTGGCTCATAAGTATCAGCCCCCCACAGCACAGCACCCCACACTGAGCCCGAAAGCAATGAAGAATCCCAATCTGCTGTCACTAACCAGCACGCTCAACCGCCATGTCCTTTACCCTTCTTATCTCCCTGCTTTCATGTCACATTAACTAATTTCCCTAAGAGTCAGAGACAGCCTCACCTCTCCCTACAGTCTGCCCACCCTTCTTCTACTACCTTCCTGTGAGTTCCTCAAAAGAAGGGTCTGCAGCGAGGATGCCCCTTTATCTCCGCCTGTTTCCTTCCCATTACAAAAACCTGAAACCTGTCTTTCCCGTGTTGATTTCACTTTATTCTCATCTTTACCCACGGGGTATGCCTCCTGCAATTCCTCCTAGACAACAGAATGGGAAAGAGGAGTCCTCGTCCTCTTTGCTCTAAATGACCATTTCTCTATTCTTCATCCCCAGTTCTCCGTGATGTGTCCTCTTTGAAGTCCCTGATAAATTCATTACCACCTTCCCTCCAGTCTTACTAATGTTATCTACACAAGTGATTTCCAAACAGGAAGATTTTCAAACACTGATTCCTGAAGATCACCCCCAACTCGCTGAACTGAGACCAAGACCTCCAAAATTATGGATTAGGAATCTGTATTTTTTTTTTTTTTTTTTTTTTGAGACAGAGTCTTGCTCTGTTGCCAGGCTGGAGTGCAATGGTGCAATCATAGCTCATTGTAACCTCAAGCTCCTGGCTCAAGTGATCCTCCCACCTCAGCCTCCCAAGTAGTGAGGACAACAGGAGCGTGCCACCATGCCCAGCTAACTGTTAATTTTTTGTAGAAATGGAGTCACACTATGTTACTCAGACTGGTCTCAAACTCCTGACCTTAACCCATCCTCCGCCTCCGCCTCCAAAAGTGTTGGGATTACAGTTGTGAGCCACCATGCCCAGCCTAGAAATACCCACTAGAAGCTTCTGTGTAGACAATCTGCTTAGTGATATTTGGAGACAAAGTATCTCTTTATTGTATTTGTTGACAAAACTCTCCAGTCCTCTCCCATCTTCACGGAAAATTTTCACAGTTCATTCACAGCCCTCTTTCCAACATATTCACCACCAATACTCTTATTAACAATAACTATATTGTTGAACCTTCCAGTATACTGGATTCCCGGATCATGGCCCCCTCAAAGCCCTGATATGCAAATATCTGGGAAAAGAATGCTCCAGAGGAAAGGAACAGCTAATCCAAGGCCCCTAGGGTAAGATGTGCCTGGGAGTTTGGAGACCAGTGTGGCTGGAGCAAAATGAGCAAGAGGAGAGAACTGGATGATGAGTTACGAGAGGAAGGAGCTAGGACAGTTTGAGTAAAGTTTGAAAACCATTATAAGGACTTGACTTCAACTATAAGTGGAAGTGGAATCCTCTGGAGAGTTTGAGTGGAGAGTGATGGAAGTTGTCTTGTGTTGTAACAGTCTGGCTGCTATATTGAAGAGACTAGTTGGTGGCAAAGGTGGAAATGTGGAAGCCAGTTAAGAAGCCATCATAACCCAGAAGATGATGCCTAATAACATCTCTCTGGGAGCAGCAGAGAGCTGATAAGGGTTTGCCTTCTGAATGTTTTTTGACAATTAATGTAAACATTTCAAGGAGGCTGAGACTTTATTGCATATTAACAATGTCCATGTTCATCTCTAAATGACTAATACTAAACATCATTGTTCCAAAGTTTTTCCATTTTTCTTAACCTTCAACCTGTCAATCTATTGCAGATGACTTCTACTTCACTCATGCACTGACTCTTTCAATCAATAAAAGTGACCGAGAACCTGCTACAGGTGAGGTGCTGTGTTTGGTGTAAAAGAGACAACAGTTATCTGTCAATAAGGCTGACAAGGTTCCCATCCCTGTGTTTTGTGCAGTCTGGGTCAAACTCAGAAATGCAAACAGGTGGAGAGCAATGAGTCTTATGACTGGTAAAGGAAAGGGCCTGCTGGTTTCCCTCAGGATCTCTGTCCTTCATCTCAAAATGCATCTTCCTTGTTATCTCTCCTCTCCTGCCTGTCTCAGAGGAAGACCTGCTCCTGCTACACTCTGGGCAACCCTGTCCCCAGTGGCCCTGTGGGCCCTTGGTCATCAAAGTCTATGTTGTGCCCTATCTTTTACCCTCAGTCACTCTCTCTGTTAACATTCTCCCTGTGCCCTGTAACTCTCCCTCATCTTTAAATGAATCCTCCTCCTTTGCCTTTTGCATGTATTCAGTCATACAATTCAACAAGCATTTATTGCACAGTGATATTCAATTTGCCACTTGCTAAAAGTCTGAACCTTGGCAGCTGAATGTGATCAGAAAAAAAGTACGACTGCTATGACTAGTCTCACTTTAAATTCATGGTCATTAACCTTGAGCTACCGTACAATCCACTACCTTTCTCAAGTTCAGTCACATTCTTCCTCTCCTAGATGATCACTTTTTACTTCTCTTCTCTTCTGAAACTTCCCACAACTCCTCGTTCATTCTTTTCTCAGTTGACAAGTTTGCTTCCTATTTCATCAAAAAATAGAAGCAATCAGATATGAACTTCTGGCTGGGCATGGTAGCTCACGCCTATAATCTCAGCACTTTGGGAGGCCAAGGCAAGAGGACTGCAGGTTAGGAATTTGAGACCAGCCTGGGCAACATGGTGAGACTCCCAATGTACTAAAAATTTTAAAAATTACCCAGATGTGTTGGCAAACAACTGTAGTCCCAGCTACTTGGGAGGTTGAGATGCAAGGATCACTTAAACCTGGGAGGCTGAGGCTGCAGTGAGCCATGATCACACCACTGCACTCCAGTCCAGGCAACAGAGCAAGACCCTGTCTTGAAAGAAGAGGGGACGAGAGGAGAGGAGAGGAGAGGAGAGGAGAGGAGAGGAGAGGAGAGGAGAGGGGAGGGNGGAGAGGAGAGGAGAGGAGAGGAGAGGAGAGGAGAGGAGAGGAGAGGGGAGGAGAGGGGAGGAGAGGGGAGGGGATGGCTGGGGAGGGGAGGGGAGAAAAGAAAGGAAGATCAGGTGAGGAGTAGGCCAAGGAGTGTTTTTTAAACTTACTGTTTTCTCTTTCCCAACAAGATTGTCATTTCTTTTAAAAAGTAGTTATCCTGAGGCCTATATTCATAGAATTCTGAAGGTGCCTTATCTCCTCTGATCTAGGGAGGTAAGCAGGGTTGAGCCTAGTAGTACTTGGATGGGAGACTACCTGGGAATACCAGGTGCGAAAGAAAGAAAAGAAAAGAGGAAAGAAAGAGAGAGAAAGAAAGAGAGAGGAAGGAAGGAAGGAGAAAGAGAGAGGAAGGAAGAGAGGAAGAAAGGAAGGAAGGAAGAAAGGAAGGAGGGAGGGAAGGAAGGAAGGGAGAGGAAGGAAGGAGAAAGAGAGAGAGGGAGGGAAGGAGGAAGGAAGGAAGAAAAAGAGAGAGAGGAAGGAAGGAGAAAGAGAGAGGGAGGGAGGGAGGGAGGAAAAAAGGAAGAAAAAGAGAGAGAGGAAGGAAGGAGAAAGAGAGAAGAAGGAAGGAAAAAAATGAAAGAGTGAAAATGAACGAGAGAAGAAGAAACCACAGTTGCTGCTATGTCCACCAGCCTCTCTGCATGTCCTGGCCTCAGCCCTGCTGAGCTCTGGTACTGACACATCCTTTCTTCCTTCCTAATTTCCTAATTGACTAGGCCAGCTGAGCAGGGCTTTTCTGTGCCGAGGAGGTAAATCTCGGGATATCTAGACTGAGGGGTGGAAGGAGCCTTCCAGGGCACACATGAGACATGGCAGGGCTAGGCTGCCAGTTTTATTTTGTTTTGATTTAGAGACACGATCTTGCTCTGTCACCCAGGCTGGAGTGCAGTGGCATGATTATAGCTCACTGCAGCCTTGACCTCCTGGGTCTCCAGCAATCCTTCCATTTCATCCTCTTGAGTAGCTGGGACTACAGCTGCACACTACCACAGCCGGTCCATTTTTTATTTTTTGTAGTGACAAGGTCTTACGATTTTGCACAGACTGATCTTAAACTCTTGACCCCAAGTGATCCTACTGCCGTGGCCTCCAAAAGCATTGGGATTACAGGAGTGAGCCACTGTGCTGGACTTAGTCTGTCAGCTTTGAAGCTTTACATATGAACTCAGAGGGACTTGATTTCAGAGGCATCTGCCATGTGGCCCAGCAGAGCCCATCCAGAGGAAATGACAGTACAGTCAGGAGCTGGCTTCAAAGCCGCCCTCACTCCACGCCTTCCAGCAGCGCAGGTGCCGCCATCACAGGGCTCCCACTCTCAACTCTGCAGCCTCAGCCCCCTCAATTCTGAGGAGCAGAGCTGGTCTCCTGCCCTGACAGCTGCCATGCACAGCAAACCTGTCTTGTTCCCACAGGTTGCACAACTGGGATAAATGACCCGGGATGAAGAAACCACTGGCATCCAGGAACTTGTCTTAGACCGTTTTGTAGGGGAAATGACCTGCAGGGACTTTCCCCAGGGACCACATCCAGCTTTTCTTCCCTCCCAAGAGCCCAACAGGGAAGGCTCAGCATAAATAGCAGCCACCTCTCCCTGGCAGACAGGGACCCGCAGCTCAGCTCCAGCATAGATCAGGTGAGGAGCACACCAAGGAGTGATTTTAAAACTTCCTCTGTTTTCTCTTTCCCAACAAGATTGTCATTTCCTTTAAAAAATAGTTATCCTGGGGCCTACAGCCATACCATTCTGAATGTGTCTTATCTCCTCGGATCTAGGGAGGTAAGCAGGGTCGGCCTGGTAGTACTTGGATGGGAGACCACCTGGGAATACCAGGTCTACAAGCTTTAAGAATAAAAAATTGTGGGCACAAGTATACATATGTAACAAACCTGCACGTTATGCACATGTACCCTAGAACTTAAAGTGTAATAATAAAAAAATAAATAAATAAATAAATAAATTACAAATTAAAAAAAAAAAGAAATAATCAGAAATGTGAGCAATACTTTATGCACATGTAACATATAAATCATGTGAGCATTATTTGTAATTGGAAACATTTGGAGACAAACCTAAATGCCCAACAGTAAGGGCACAATTAAGTAAAGTATGATATACCCATAGAATGTTTGGGAAGTTTTTAATGTCATGGGGAAATGTTTATGACCTAATGTCTTGAAAAATTTACAAAATTATATATATATACACATATATATAGTCACTATGTAAAATATATTTGTGCATAAAAAAAAGAATAGAAGAAAATGGACCAAAATGTAAGCAGTAAATAAGAGAATTTCAGATTAGTTTAATTTTTTCATTATTTTCTACAATGAACTTGTGTTACCTTTTAATTTATTATTATTATTGTTAATTTATTTCTTTGAAACACAATCTCACTCTGTTGCCCAGGCTGGAGTGCAGTGGGTTTAAGTGATTCTCATGCCTCAGTCTCCTGAGTACTGAGATTACAGGTGTGCACCACCTATGCCAAGCTAATTTTTGTATTATTAGTAGACACTGGGTTTGCTATGTTGGCCAGGCTGGCCTTAAACTCCTGACCTCAAGTGATTCGCCTGCCTTGGCCTCCCAAAGTGCTGGGATTACAGGTGTGAGTCACTGCTCCTGGCCATTATTCTTTTAATAATAATAATAATAAACTATTAAAAATTAAGAAAAAAAAAAGAATAAAAAATTGTGATCTTACTTTGTGTTTATCCCATGTTGAGTTCTGTGCTGGGCAGAGGGATCACACAGTAAATGCGTTCTTGGGAATTACAGGCTACTTGAGGGAGTGACAGTCTGGTCGTAACTCCCGCCTTCCTCCATCAATGCCACGTTGGCATCCTCTTACACAGTCAGGCTTTAGGGCTGATGGGTTCAGAACCAAGGGCTTCTGGCTCTGAGTGAGGTCCTGCTGCAAGGTTTCTTAGATGAGCCACTAAGATTCTAATAAGATCCAGTGGAAATAACCAGGCTCTCGTTGGAATATGAGTCCCAAGGAAAGCTGTGCCACTCTTGTGGGCGACTGCCTGACTTCTTTCATTTCAGCACCATGAAGCTTCTCACGGGCCTGCTTTTCTGCTCCTTGGTCCTGGGTGTCAGCAGCCGAGGCTGGTTTTCCTTCCTTGGTGAGGCTTATGATGGTAAGGCTTCAGAAGGTATGCAGGATTTCTGAAGAGAAGCATCATCCTGAACCTCATCAAATGGGGGAAATGATGCTTTCGGAAGGCTGCTTTTGAACCACAGAGTTGCTAGTGTCTGCGTTGCTAAGGCCTGTCATGAACTAGGCTTTGCTGGATTGCCCATCTCGGGTCTTTCAGAGCTGCTGGGAATATCTTCTTTCCCCGTAGTGCAGCTTCTCGGTGTGTTCAGCGGATGGATCACGTTTCAGAAGCCGCTGCAAGGTGTATCAAAAACACATCTCCTGAGCCGTAAGGGACAGGAGATCCAGTAACAACGCACATGGGGTATTTTTGTGCTTTCTTAAGGTTTGAGCCGCTGCCTTAGGTTGTGGTGCCCAACGTGCAGGATGTGCCGGGTGTCTGGGGAGCTGCTCAACAACTTAGAGAGTCAGTCAGTTGCTCAGAGAAAGAACAATCATCCTTTCCAGGAGTAGCTGAGCTGTTTGTTTTGAGTAGAAGATGCAAAATAAGGCCTGCAATTGGTATAAAATGTCCCTCAGCATAAATCTCATAAGAGCATGACTAAGGCTGTTGACCCTTGTGTCTTCTTTCTCCTTCCTCCTTTGCTTTCCTAGTTGGATAATGTACAGGGCTCTTTAGCCTCGCTCTGTCAGGGGCTCCCTTCCTGGTTTGTTCCATTTCCATTCCTTCTCCAGCCTTCTTGACAGGAGATGGGAACTGACGTGCATCAAACTCCCACAAGAATCAGAGCATCTTCTCATTGAATTTCAGAACGACTCTGTGAGGCAGGCATCCTCCCCTCTTTGAAGGTGACAAAGCTGAGGCTTAGAGCAGCTGAGACCGCTGCCCAGGGACTTACTGCCAGTCAGCAGGTGGCAGAGGAGAGGTTTGAGCCCAGCTGTGCCTGAGGTCAGATCTCTTGCCAGGTAGATGCATCACTGACCAGCTCCTAGAGCTTGATGGTTATGAATCTCAGGCACGCCTTGGCATCACCTGAACTACCCATGCCTGCAACTCCCCAACAGAGTCTGCAGAAACTGGCCTGGGGTGTGGCCTGGGCATCGGGACTTTCAGTTTCTCTCTGGGTGGTTAGAGAGTGCAGCCAAGGCTCACACCTGTAATTCCAGCACTTTGGGAAGCCAAGGTGGATGAATCACTTGAGGTCATGAGTTTTTGAGCAGCCTGGCCAACATGGTGAAACCCTGTCTCTACTAAAAACAGTAAAATGTAGCCAGGTGTGGTGGCAGGCACCTGGAATCCCAGCTACTCGGGAGGCTGAAGCAGGAGAATCACTTGAACCCGGGAAGCAGAGGTTGTAGTGAGTTTGATTGCGCCAGTGTGCTCCAGCCTGGGTGACAGAGCGAGACTCCGTCTAAGAAAACAAAAAAAGAAAGTGCAGCCAAGGCCCAGCACCACTGCTCTATTGCTTCCTCAAGCAACCCACAGCATCAGTACAGCCTACTGAGAAAGTGTTTAGGGACTTTTATGCTCCTAGCAGTCACTGGGACTCAGGTCACAATGACGTGTATCCCATTTGTAAGAATATATACTTTAGGTCCGGGTGCAGTGGCTCACGCCTGAAATCCCAGCACTTTGGGAGGTCAAGGCGGGGGATCATGAGGTCAGGAGCTCGAGACCAGCCTGACCGACATGGTGAAATCCCCATCTCTACTAAAAATACAAAAATTAGCCAGATGTGGTGGCACATGCCTGTAATCTCTTCTACTCAGGAGGCTGAGGCAGGAGAATCTCTTGAACCCGGGAGGTGGAGGTTGCAGTGAGCTGAGATAGCACCACTACACTCCAGCCTGGGCGACAGAGTGAGACTCCGTCTAAAAAAAAAAGAATACATACTTTAGCAGTCAGGGCAGAAGTGCTCTGTGTCTGCCATCTTTCTCAGCATCAGTATTTCATGTCACCACCTCATTCCTATACACTCCTGGATCTTATCACAGACAGCTTCATTCTATAGCAGTGGCTCTTCACCAGGGGACCTGGAGAAGCCAACTAGGATAAAGGAATGTGCTTCTCAACCCACGGTATCCAAGGCTGCTACGATCGCAGGCTGAAAGCTTGAAGTCAGTGGAAGATTTGTCCTTCTTTCATTCCCCTCTAAGGTGTTGTTGGATTCTTCATGTTCTCCTGATGTCCCTTCTGCCTTTCCTTTCCTTTCCAGGTGCTCGGGACATGTGGAGAGCCTACTGTGACATGAGAGAAGCCAATTACATAAATGCAGACAAATACTTCCATGCTAGGGGGAACTATGATGCTGCCCAACGGGGACCTGGGGGTGTCTGGGCCGCAGAAGTGATCAGGTAACTGGAGGTCCTGGGATGCCAGGGCTGTGTGAGCAGAGCTTGCCTGCCTTGGACAATCAGGAGGGAGGTGAGCTCCTTGTAGAGAAGTTAGAGGCTGCAGACCCTCCTCCTCTTGCCCTCTCTCTGCCTCTGTGCTCAGTGTGAGGGTCTGAGTGATGGTAGGAGCGAGTGATTCCTCACCCTCCCTCTCTGGGTGCTGTTCATCCAGCCTCGGGTTGCCTAGCCTGGCTGAGTGGGGCGGTGTCCAGGCAGGGGCAGTGTTTTCACCACCACTTCCTTGGCCTTTCTGGGCTCCTCTCAGAGCCCTCCCTTGGAACGGGGAGAATGGGAGGGTGCGCTGTTGCTCACTGGCCTGGTGATTAATCTCCCTCTTGCCTGCCTGGACTACAGCAATGCCAGAGAGAATATCCAGACACTCCTGGGCCGTGGTGCGGAGGACACACTGGCTGATCAGGCTGCCAATGAATGGGGCAGGAGTGGCAAAGACCCCAATCACTTCCGACCTGCTGGCCTGCCTGAGAAGTACTGAGCTTCCTCTTCAGTCTGCTTTCAGGAGACCTGGCTGTGAGGCCCTCAGGGCAGGGACACAAAGCAGGGAGAGGGCACACAATAGGTATCTAATAAATACTTAAGAGGTGGAATTTGTGGAAACTGTGTTATTCTTTGTGGTATAGACTGCCTGTTTAGTACGAAGGGGTGATCCATGCACATCTAGGTGAAAGTGGAGCCTGGGTGGGTGGGAGACAACTCCTGGGCACACAGGGCATCCTGGGCATCCCTGATCAAGGGCATGATGAGTTCAGTGACCACCCCCACAGGATCCCAGGGGCTTCAGCAGCATCCCACCCCTTACCCCATGTGAGCAGCTGCCCAGTGAGTTTGTAGGAACCCCAGCCACATTCCCAGTGAGTTCAACTGCACCCCGGCACGTTTTGCTGTCACCTCAATGGAGAGCTCCTTGCTTGTCAGCTTTGGCTTGTGGCACCCAGCAAAAGCTTCCTGCCACTCAGTGGCTACAGCCACACACTCTCCAGCAAGATTTAATCTCAGCCTTGTGAGGAGCCCTTTCCCAAATGTATTTCTATGTTCTTTATCCCTTAGTAGCTAATCTCATGTTAGTTGGTAATAACTCTGTTAAATTCGTCCTTTTATATCTGTGGCTACATCGATCAATTGTCTTACACCACTCACCCACCCCCTCGCCCAGGTCATGCAGAGGCCTCGCCAGTCGTTTTGTTGCTATTCCCAGGCCTCTGTGTGCCCAGATCTCTTCACTGCCCTGTCAGTTGTGTCCCGTCCCCTTCTCCACCTCCTGGCCTTGTCCTCAATGACCTTTCCATGAGGCTTTGGAAAGCCTCATCCCAAGAGTCCTGGCAACTGATACAATTAGTCTCATCAACACTAGCCCCTACTCCTGATCTCATTTTAAAATTTTATTTTCTTATTTTCTTATTTTTTGTTTAGGAACATCAACCTGCTTCCGACTGACCCAATTTTTAAAGTTTCTCTTTATTCTCCCTAAAGAATGGCTCTCCCATTTGTTTCCCTCATCTTTTTTTTCACTGACTTAGAATTCATGTCCAGACAAAAATTCTACTTCCTTGAAGAGCCTTCCCAGTAGCCATGAACCACACTCTGGGGCAGTTTGTGGCTCCCGAGCACTTTGTTCACACCTGCTGGTTCATCTTTACCCCCTAGTCTCAGAACTGGTTTTGTATGTCAGTTCCCCTGCTGGACTGGAAGTCCCTCTAACACAGCTAGCATTTGAACAGTTCGTAAAAAACACTTTCATTTCTATGGTCCTGTGTAACTGTTCACAAGATACATTAGTCTCACTCATTGTCGTTTGACAATGTTTATTGTTCTAAAGAGGAAGTGAGACATGTAGGTGGACACAACACAGTAAGAGCCTCAATACAGGCACACAGTGGTGGCAGTTCAACTCTGCTGGAATATGGAAGGCCAGTGAATAGTAACTAGAATCACTGCCATCTTTTACATTGCAATTGCAAGACTGTGTCCTATACTTTATATGCTTTATCTGATTGACACCACAAAGAAACCTTTGATGTTCTCAGGTGGATAAACAGGTTTAGAGGTATGTGCTCAGGACCTTCTCCAAGGTCACACATGTAACAGGTGCAGAGCCAGGACTACAGGCTGGTTTGTCTGACTCCAGAACCTGCGATACACTGAACAAGGCCAAGAGGTTCAGCAGTGGAGACCTCTTCTCTTCTTCAGGAAGATAGGGAACATGGTAAGAGCAGTGAATTCCATAAGCATGGGACCCCATCATACTTCATTTTTTGTAAAATTAGTTCCTTGATTAGAAGCAATGCCTTTGGGTCTCTCACTATTGAATAAGTGTGGATGTGACACTCTCCCTAGTACCCCAGAGTGCAGTTGGAGGCTTGCCTAGAAACTAGAGGTTGAGGATCCTTCAGTAGTTCCTATACCAAGCCATAAGCCATGCTGCATCTGGAGATAGGGTCAGGGAGCTCTGCTGAACAGATGGGGAGGACATCAGAGTGGGAGGAAAAGGAAGCAGGTCGTGTCGGGAGAGAGAAGACCCAGCCTGCCATGATGGCTGGGTAACTACTGTTTCTTTTTTTTTTTTTTTTTTTTTTTGAGACAGTGTCTCGCTCTGTCACCCGAGCTGGAGTGCAGTGGCCGGATCTCAGCTCACTGCAAGTTCCGCCTCCCGGGTTTATGCCATTCTCCTGCCTCAGCCTCCTGAGTAGCTGGGACTACCGGCGCCTGCCACCTCGCCCAGCTAGTTTTTTGTATTTTTTTTAGTAGAGATGGGGTTTCACCGTGTTAGCCAGGATGGTCTCGATCTCCTGACCTCGTGATCCGCCCCTCTCGGGCTCCCAAAGTGCTGGGATTACAGGCTTCAGCCACCGCGTCCGGCCGTTAACTACTGTTTCTTATCTAATACACCCTCAACTTAGATAACAGACTAAGTCTAGGTGACAAAACCTCAAAGAATAGCAGACTCTCCCCACTGCATCCGCTTCCCACCTCCGCCACCTTTCCACAATTCTTAGCAAGGGTTCTCCCGAAAAGAAAGCGGAAACAAAGTCTTGCGTGCAGGTATTTTATTTGGGGAATGAACCTGGGGAGCAGGAGTGAGACAGTGGAGTGAAACAGGGAGGAGCAAAGCCAATACAGGGACACATTATACAGCTGGCCATGCAGAAGAGCTACATAACTGATACCAATGGGACCTTCAGAGGAACGTGTAAAAAGTGTCTCAGTGCTCTCCATTAGGAGTCCAAAATGAAAGGCACCTAGCAATTGGCTTCCATATCCCTTTGGTCAAAGGTGGCCCCACCATTGTTAACTTTTCTGCATTTCTTGGCTATGCACACATGAGTGTCCAGTGGGTTTACCTGGAGTAGGAAATAGAAGGTCCACGGAGCAGACCCAAAGCAAGGTGCTACCAGGTTGTACCTGCATGAAATGAATCAAAGCCTATGGTGGAACTCATTGCTGTAGCAGTGGCTTGAGAAAGGGGAGGGGGCCAGCAGGTCCGAAGTAGTTGACAGGCTGCATCTGATACACAGTGCAAAGCTTTGCTTTTTGAAAGTAAGGTCTGGACACAGCAAGTTCACTCAGGAACAAAGGAATGGATTGGATCTTAAGACTGAAAATAAAAGAGACAAGAAGAAACTATACTGGGTAGCCAAGATGGGGAAAGAGGCAGGGCGACTGGGAGAGAGAGAGAAATGTAAACCACCATGGACTAATGAAACCTGCCATAACCCTTGTGGTCCCACACAGATGCCACTCCCAGGGGGAACGTGATCCGGGGCACAGTGCTCCATAAGACACTGAAGGAATTTAGGGATGCTATGGGGCTTTAATAGGTTTAGGGACATGGTGACTTTCCTAGCAACAAGATTGTAACACACTACATAATCTTTTGCTTGAAATAACTTTTTTTTGTTCTCTTACAACATAGGTACTTTGTTAGAGGTTGGGGTAAAATGAGGGTAATATGATGGCCTTTATGGTTAGGGGATACAAGGAATACATGAATCTTATGCCCAATCAAACCCACAAGGTCCCCAATGGAGATAAGTTCTGAGGACAATGACCAGTACTCTACTGTTGGTTGGGGTTTGGCCCCAAACTTCAAAGCAGAACTCCGGTAAGCTGGGCTGCACTGCACAGTCTGGGCTAGAAGTCTAAGAGGACTTCTTTCAAAATCAGTCTCCAACCCCTCAGATCAGAAAGGCCATTCCAGTCAGTCCCCACCAGCCCTGGAGGAAGCGAACCAGAGAGCATGAGCTTGTGTTGGACCCACTCAGAGCCAAGTTCCCATTGCGCGCCTCATAGGCTTTTTCCAAAATTAGAAAAGGACAGACAGACCAGTGAGACCTGCTCTCCTTCACTTCCATTAGTAGGGTAAGGCTAACTTGCTTTAACAAAGATACTCCAAAATACAGAATGTTAAGGAATATACAAACTTACGTCACACTTAACAGTTTGTGATGAGTATTTCAGCTGCCAGGGACTTCCGCTCCGTACTTTCAGGTTCCTTCCAAGTTGTTGGCTCTACCATACTTTAGACTGACCCTTGCTACTCAAAGTGTGATCCAAGGACCAGAGGCATCAGCATTGCCTGGGATCTTGCCAGAAATGGACAGTCTCAGGCACTACCCTAGATCTACTGTGGCAGTCAGGAGCTCCTACCTAATTTGTAGGAACTACTGCAAAATAAAAATGTGGGAACTTGTTGGGAAGCCAAAATGGAAAAAAAATGTGGGAACCCTTGTCCATCAATTATTAAAAATTTCAAAAGAGTGAAAGCAGAACATTAAACCAAGTGGGGGGCCCTCATAAGCTTGGGGTTCTGACAATTATATGGCCCTCGCATCCGTGTGAGGCGGACAGAATCCTGAGGACATTTCAGCAGGTGGACAATGGGTGAAAAGCCACGCCAGGGTTGAACAGGAACATATGCAAAAAGTGCAAAGTGCAGAACGTACATGAGGAATGGAGGACCCAGGACAAGGGATAAACTTGGGCTCTGAAACTGAGAAAAAGTTTGAAAATAGATCACAGAGGGCCTTAAATGCCAAGCCCAAGGGCGTGGGCTGTGCTCTGAAAACAGAGGGGAGGTGCTGAAAGTGTCTGACTGGCAAGTGGCATGACTGGGCCCCAAGAAGACAAAGATTCTGGCAGCGCATCTGCAAGTAACTTCCCATGAGAGCAAGATAAACACTCTTTCTCAGGGCCTGTGGTGCATCTATACACAAGGATGACTCAATATCTAAATCTCCGAACAGTGTGAGGGTGGAGGGCAAGTTGAGGGAGGTTAAATTAGTCCATTGAGGCCGGGCACAGTGGCTCACACCTGTAATCACAGCACTTTGGGAGGCCCAGGTGGGCAGATTAATTGAGGTCAGGAGTTCGAGATCAGCCTGGCCAACACAGTGAAACCCCATCTCTACTAAAAATACAAACATTAGTCAGGCATGGTGGCGAACACCTGTAATCCCAGCTACTCGGTAGGCTGAGGCAGGAGAATCACTTGAAACCAGGAGGTTGCAGTGAGCCGAGATCACATCATTGCATTCCAGGCTGGGTGACAGAGTGAGCCTCCATCTCAAAAATAAAATAAAAATAAAAATAAATTAGTCCCTTGATCTATAGATTTCAGGTTTGGGGCAGGGTCTCTACCAATTGTTTTGTTTTGTTTTTTTGAGACGGACTCTCACTCTGTCACCCAGGCTGGACTGCAGTGGTGCAATTTCAGCCCACTGCAACCTCTGCCTCCCGGGTTCAAGCGATTCTCATGTCTCAGCCTCCTGAGTAGCTGGGACTACAGGTGTGTGCCAGCATGCCCAGCTAATTTTTTTTTTTTTTAACAGAATCTCGCTGTGTGGCCCAGGCTGGAGAGCAGTGGTGCAATCTCAGCTCACTGCAACCTCCACCTCCCGGGTTCAAGTGATTCTCCTGCTTCATCCTCCCAAGTAGCTGGGACTACAGGCACCCACCACCATGCCCAGTTAATTTTTTTTTTTTTTTTTTTTTTTTTTGTATTTTTAGTAGAGACGGGGTTTCACTATGTTGGTCAGGCTGGTCTTGAACTCCTGACCTCAGATGATCTGCTGCCTTGGCCTCCCAAAGTGCTGGGATTACTAGTGTGAGCCACCGTGCCTGGCCAGCCATTGTATTTTTAACAAGCTCCTGTGGTGATTCTGATATGTAGCCAGGTTTGTGAACCACCTGACTGGGTGACATCTAAGATTGTTTACATTTATTGTGCTGAGATGAACTGGTGGCAGTAATGGGATGTCAGTGGTTAGAGGTGAAGAGAGGAAGGTCACTTAAGACTGCTGTAATGGGCCAGGCACAGTGTCTCACACCTGTAATCCAAGCACTTTAGGAGGCCAAGGGAAGTGGATCACCTGAGGTCGGGAGTTCCAGACCAGTCTGACCAACATGGAGAAATCCCAGCTAATATATAATTAATTTAAATAATAATTATAAATTAGCTGGGTGTGGTGGCACATGCCTATAATCGCAGCTACTCGAGAGGCTGAGGCAGGAGAATCGCTTGAACCCAGGAGGCGGAGGTTGCTGTGAGCCGAGATGACGCCATTGCACTCCAGCCTGGGTAACAAGAGTGAAACTCCATCTCCAAAAAAAAAAAAAAAAAAGACTGTGGCAATAGTCTAGGCAAGAAGTAATGAGAACATGGGCTGGTGGCAAGAGACAATGGGAAAAAAGTGACTAATGGAAAAAAACACCAGCAAGGCAGAATTGAGAGGATGTACCTAGTAATTAGAAGTGAGCATAGAGGAGGAGGAAGAGGCAAGGATGACTACTACAAGGTTTTGAGCCTTGACCAGGGGAGTCACAAATTTAACACACGCAAGGAAATTATTAATTTCAATTTTCATCTTCCCACTGTCTCTGGCTCATGTAAATCCAATGTCTATGGGTCTGAAAACTACCAGGTCCAACGACGACATCTCAAACCTTTCTAACAAGAGTTAACATTATTACCTATATGCTATGTCACAGGCACTGTACCCTATATTTCCATCTCCTTTAATTCTCACTAAAGAGGAGCTCTAACACCTCACTCTTTCTTTGTGCTATTCATTATCTCATCTAATCCTCAAAATACCCTGAATCAGAGCTACTATCATCCCAATTTTACAGATGAGAACACTAAAACTTAGAGAAACAAAGGAACTTCCCAAGGTCATAAAGCAAAAGAGAGCACAGATATTCAAACCAAGGCAGTCAGCCTCAGAACACAAGCTCTCAGCCACTATGCTGCCCTGTAAAACAGTGGTCAGATCTGGAAACAAAAGTGAAAGGGAGGTAACCATGAATCACAATCTGCCTAGAACTTTCAGGCAAGTGAAAGAAAGACACAAGTTCTATTTAAAAACTAATACCCAAATAGACTGCAAGTTTAAATGTTTAACTGAAGTTTTTTTTTTTTCATCTAGCCCAAAATATCATGAAGGTGATTTTTGTTTGTTTGCCTTGGAAAACAAATTCAAGTGACAAGATTTGTTTTTGTTTGTTATACTAGAAACTTCTCTCCATACCCTTTATCAAATGAGAATTGCTGTGCCTTGAGAAAGTCTGTGAGGAAATGATTGCACAATTGTGCCAGTTCACGCTGTCTGCTTGCCATGGGACTTCCTCTGGGCCTTGCTGACCGTGGACAGGGGCTCTCACCCTTATCTCAGTATAGACGCACATTTCAACATAATCCAATAGAGCCAAAAGGCAAATTATGCTAGTGGGAAGGTTTTCCATACTTCCCAGAATTCTCCCATCCAAGTACTAACCAGGCCCGACCCTGCTTAGCTTCCGAGATCAGACCAGATTGGGCGCGTTCAGGGTGGTATGGCCATAGACTACTTCCCAGAATTCTAAGAATTATCCTTTCCCTGACAATCTCTTTAATCCATATGGTTACATCATATCTAGGAGTAATGTGTAAGTTTAACAGTGATTTGTGTCCATATTCTCTGGTTGTGTTACAAATGAAAAAGAGAGTTGAATTGTTCAGTGCATCCAACGCTTTACTTACTCCACACCTTTCAGCAAAAATGCTCACAATAAACCTCCTGTCTACGTTCTGTTCAAATGAAAACTTTAGTCATACTTTACATTTATTATTAATATAACATGCTATGTAAATGTACAGGAGCCTGACAAATGACAATCTACTTACATAATTTAAATAATACAAGTGCTTGCTGCAGTCTTTATTAGTACACAGCTTTGTTATGGCTTCTTAGAAATAATTTTTAAAAGTGCATGATTCTTGTGGGCTACTCTGTTTAGGAAAGATTACAGATAACACATTTCTAAGAATGAATCAGTCAGCTGTATATAGGTTCAGATTAGAAAATATTAAATAAACACAGGGAAAAACATTTTAAATTAGCTTAATTTATATATGAAGACATTTTATTTAATTTATTTTTCAGACAGGGTCTTTCTCTGTCACCCAGACTGGAGTGCAATGGCACAAACATATCTCATTGCAGCCTGGACCTCCTGGCCGCAAGTACTATGCCCAGCTAATTTTTTTATTTTTTGTAGAGATGAGTTCTCACTATGTTGCCCAGGCTGGTCTTGAACTCCTGGTCTCAAGTGATCCTCCCATCTTTACCTTCCAAAGGGTTGGGATTACAGGCCTGAGCCACTGCACCCAGTCCCATTTTACTTAAATATCAAATTCAAATCTTCAGTGTTCTACTTATTTTGGGTTTGTTAATTCCATTATACAAGGTCTTATTTCAGTAATTTCCATACTGTGTCAGACAAGATATAAAAATAATTCAACTCCAGGCAATAATACTATCTGTCTTCATGTGACCAGGATGAAAAGCTTCTGCTCCCAACATGGAAGCCACAGTAAGAAAAGAATCTCTCTAATCCACTAGCAACAAGCAATTGATACTGTAGTTCGGAATAATACTAGGACATTAACATTCTAATTCCAGCAAACAAGGACTGACTCTTTTCAAAATTCAACTTTGGTTAAGAAATGCTGAGTACAACTTTGGTTAAGAAACACTGAGGTCATGGATAAAGAGTCACAGATGCCAATGCCAAGGGTACAGACACTGACAAAAGTGGCTCCAATAAGATGGCAGGATTTGGGGGTGGTGTCTTTACTTCAATAACAAATGCATTCAGAAGGTTCAGGAACATGATTTAGCTTTTCTCAAAATGTCATAACATCCTGCTGAATCTTCTCCCACTAGGCCTGCTGGGACCAGAGAAACCGATCACATTTTTCAAGCATGCTTTGTATCAGGGCCCTGAAATCCCAAATAAAAGAAACAAGCAAATTTAGTTGTCATTGTTCATTCTTCACAGAAAACTTAAAAACTACAGAGTTTCAGAGGATTCAAAAAGTTGACTGACTCTGTGCATCAAAAGACACAATCCACAGAGTGAAAAGGCAACCTACAGAATGGAAGAAAATATTTGCAAATCATATATCTGACAAGGGATTAATGTCCAGAATATCGGAGAACTCTTACAGCAACAACAACAAAAACACCCAACCCGATTCAAAATGGGCAAAGGACTTGAATAAGTATTTCTCCAAAGACAATTATATAAATGGTCAATAAGCATATGAAAAGATGTTCAACATCTCTAATCACTAGAAAAATGCAAATCAAAACCACAATGAGGTAGTACCTGACACCCACTGGGATAGCTACTATTTAACAAAAAACAACAACAGAAAATGACAAGTGTAGGGCTAGCACATGGAGAAACTGGAACCCTTGTGCACTGCCAGCAGGAAAGTAAAACAGTGCGGTCTCTACAGAACAGTATGGTGGTTCCTCAAAACATTAAAAATAGAATTATCATATGATTCCAGAATTCCACTCTCAGGTATATACCCAAAAGAACTGAAAGCAGTATCTGGAAGACATATTTGTATACTCATATTCATAGTAGTGTTATTCACAATACCCAGGAAGCGGAAGCAATTCAAGTGTCTGTCAACAGATGAATGGATAAACAAAAGGTGGCATATATATCCAACAGAATATTATTCAGCGTTAAGTAGAAAGGAAATTCTGACACATGCTACAACATGGATAAACCTTTAGGATGATATACTCAGTGAAATAGGCCAGTCACAAAAGGACAAATGTATTAATTCCACTGAGATGAGGTATTTAGAATAGTAAAATTAATAAAAACAGAAAGTAGAACTGTGGTTGCCAGGGGCTAGGTAGAGGAAGTAAGTTGCTGTTTAATGGGTGTAGAATTTCAGTTTTGCAAAATGAAAAAGTTCTAGAGACTGGATGCAAAACAATGTGAATATACTTAATACCACTGAGCTGAACATTTTTAAATTGTTAAGATGATAAATTTTATGTGTATTATACCACACACACACACACACACACACACACAAAGACTGAGACATTAGGTACCTGGTAATTTTTTTTTTTTTTCAGAGTTTCATTCTCTTTGCCCAGGCAGGAGTGCAATGGCATGATCTTGGCTCACTGCAATCTCCGCCTGCTGAGTTAAGCAATTCTCCTGCCCCAGCTTCCCGAGTAGCTGGGATTTACAGGTGTCCGCCACCACGTCCAGTTAATTTTTTTGAATTTTTTTTTTAATAGAGACAGGGTTTCACTATGTTGGTCAGGCTGGTCTCGAACTCCTGACCTCAGGTTATCCACCTGCCTCAGCCTCCCAAAGTGCTGGGATTATAGGCATAAGCCACTGTACCCAGCCAGGTACCAGTAATTTTTTTTTTGAGATGGAATCTCGCTCTGTCACCAGGCTAGAGTACAGTGGCACATTCTCGGCTCACTGCAACCTCCACCTCCCGAGTTCAAGCAATTCTCCTGCCTCAGCCTCCCAAGTAGCTGGGACTACAGACATGCACCAACACGCCCAGCTAATTTTTGTTTTTTGTTTTTTTTGTTTTTTTTTTTTAGCAGAGATGGGGTTTCACCATGTTGGCCAGGATGGTCTCAATCTCTTGACCTCGTGATCCGCCCACCACAGCCTCACAAAGCGCTGGGATTACAGGCGTGAGCCACCACAACCAGCCTGGTACCAGTAATATTTTTAAAGAATCAAGGACACATCAGATTATTCTGGTTAATCTGAACAGCATCTTGGTCATGACTGTGAATGAAATATTACTTTAGCCTCTTCCCTTAATTACCAGTTCAGTCTCAGTCTCCTCATGTTAGTGATGGGTCGGGACTAACTGATCTCCACATCTACCTCTGAATGTCTGGCATTCTACCTTCTCCAAGTACCATGCAGAGGGTAGGACAAACTGGTATTACCTCTGCCTTTTCTCGGCAATCCTCAGGACATCGCAGGTTCTGCTAAACTTCTCTGACAACTCAAGGGCCAGACCACATTCCTGTAGCAGTGACCAAGCCCGATCTGGGCCCATGGCCTTAGCTAACAGAAGTGCCACATTCTCCACGTTGATGGGGGAAGGCCCATCACTGAGGCTCCCATTTAGTGACTCCTGGGGGGCTGGCCTCGTGCTCTTGTTCTGTATGAGATGAAGGAGAAGCTTCCATTCCTCCACAGTCTCTGGGATCCAACCTAAACACACACAGGGAAATGTCAGTTTGACCACTCTTAGCACACTGACTGGATACAAGAGATGGTCAAAACTGTGAAAATGTTTAATGCCAAAACATAAAAATATTCAAGAACATAATCTCATCACCCTAACACAAGTTATTTTCTGAAAATTTGTTGTATAAATTGTTCATGAGAAAGAGAAGTCACAAAATTAACTTTGATTTTTTTTTTTTTTTAAAGAGAGACAGGGTCTCACTACCATGTTGCCCAGGCTGGTCTTGAACTCCTGAGCTCAAGCAATCCTCCCACCTCAGCCTCCCAAAGTGCTGGGATTATAGGCATGAGCTACCACACCCGGGCAGCTTCAGAATTCTTTCAACCACTCAGTAATTACCCAGGGCATGTCCTATGCTAGGCACTGGATATGTAATGATGAACAAAAGAGACACAATCCCTGTACTCTTGCGGAGCTTACAGTATAGTATAGGAAACAAAACTTAAAACACATAAGTAAATATATACTTATAAAGTATGCTAAGCACTATGAAAAAAAAGAACAAGGAAGCATCAGAGAGAATGGCTAATAAGGGCTCTATGAGGAAGTGACATTGAAGCAGAAAGCTAAAAGATCAGATAAGCTTAGAGGACATATGCATGGGGCCCACATAATGTGAAAACTTGGAGTGGAGGCCATCAGAAATAAAGAGGCCTACACTTCTGATAAAGGAAACACGGAAGACAATGTGACACAGGAAAGAACTTGATGAATTCAATGAATTTTTCTTTTCCTTTTTTTTTTTTTTTGAGACCAACTTTAAAATTCAACACAAACCTAGCATGTTTCTTCTCCAAATATTCAAATCTTGGAAGTCTTCCTTGACTCTTCCCCCTCCTTCATTTGCTATATCCAGTATCAGCATGTCCCACCGCATTTTCCTTTGAAATGCCCACTGGATGTGCTCCTTTTGCTGCCCTACTAATCACCATTTTTTTTGGGGGGGGCACTCTGTTGCCCAGGCTGGAGTGCAGTGGTGCGATCTCAGCTCACTGCAACCTCTGTCTCCCAGGTTCAAGCAATTCTCCTCCTCAGCCTCTCAAGTAGCTGGGATCACAAGCATAAGCCACCATGCCCAGTTAATTTTTGTATTTTTAGTAGAGACGGGGTTTCACCATGTTGGCCAGGCTTGTCTCAAACTCCTGACCTCAGGAGATCCACCCACCTCGGCCTCTGAAAGTGCTGGAATTACAAGCGTGAGCCACCATGTCTGGCCAGAATCATCTTTAATTAATGGGAAATTAAAAACAAAACAAAACAAAAAGCCTAGGCATACATTTTGGAGGAAGTCCTTGGTCTGAACCCCAGCTCCAGCATTTACTGTTAGTAGCTGTGTGATTTTGGGCCAATTAACTGTCCCTTCTGTACCTCAGTTATCTGGAAAGTGGAAATAATAGTAACTATCCCCAGAGTTTATCTCATTTAAAACAACATATGGAAAGCACATAGTATAGTGCCTAACACATAGTAGGCACTCATGAAATAGAAAAGTTGCCTGTAGTTTATTCTTAATTGTGATTTCGTAACATATCAAGGGCTATAGGTAAAAAACAAAAAACAAACACAAAAAACTCCACAAATGTGACAAGTAAAATTATATATTAAATTATGATCATTGAAAGGTTCACCAAATTTTTTTTGTTGAGAAGTCTGGAGTAACTTCTAAAAATTGACAACCAAGAGTAACCAGTTAGGATTGACATACCATTGTCCCCTTCCATCAGGCTCATATCATTCAGATACACAATATTGGTGAAGGCCTCTCTTCTTCTCTCCAGCTCCAAACAGAGAGTTAGATATCCAGGCCAGAAACTTTAAAGAGACCAAAGTTGAAGAAAGGAATAAAAGACCATAAATTTATCTGGAGCTGTGCTGTTCAAAACAGTAGACACAGTCACATGTGGCTATTTCAATTTAAATTAATTAAAAGTAAATAATATCTGAAGGTCAGCTCTTCAGTTAACATATTCACTTTTCAAGTAGTCAATGGCTACACGTGGCTAGTGGCCACCATTGGACAGTTCAGTAGAATATCTCCACTATGATAGAAAGTTATATTAGATGACCCTGATCTATGGAAAAAAAACAAAAAAACTAGCAACAAATGCTGACATTTGAGGCCAAGCTCCAATTACAAGGCATTTAAAATTCATTCACTTTATAAACTTTAAAATTCAACACAAACCTAGCATGTTTCTTCTCCAAACATTCAAACCTTGGAAGTCTTCCTTGACTCTTCCCCCTCCTTCATTTGCTATATCCAGTATCAGCATGTCCCACCACATTTTCCTTTGAAATGCCCACTGGATGTGTTCCTTTTGCTGCCCCACTAATCACCAATCCACTCATATCTGAATTACTCCAACACCTTCCTAGCTGGCCTTCTGTCTCTAGCCTTCTCATGTATGACATCAGAAATGATCTCTAGAAAGCTCTACTTTCATTATGCAATTTTTGCACCAAAAAGTTTAGTCTAAAAGGGTCTCTACTGATAACCAAATACTTCTGCCAGCTTTCAAGGTCCTGCATTATCTTGTCACCCACCACCTGGCCAGACTCAGCCCTTATTATCAATGAACAAATATGTATCAAGTGCCTACCACTACACAAATTAGATATAGACATTATGAGGGAAAAGAAAGACACAAGTCGCTATCTCCAAAAGTTTATAATCCAGGTGGAGCCATAAGGCAGCATCACCAGGCAATAAATAACTGACTGAAGTGTGATGTGGATAATAAGCAATGTCAGTTTTCCACGCCCTTGCTCTCTCTCACCTAACTCACCCTCTCCTGGCTCCTTTATAAATACAAATCCTACCCAGGTTTGAGGTTTTATCTTCAAAATCTCACCTCCTCCCTGAGTCCTTCACCAGCGATTCTATTGAGCCCATTTTGATCTCTCTCTTACTATATTAATTATAAAAGCCTGTATCAATTATAATTGGTATCACACAATCTGGTGCTTAATGAAATACTATCTACATGCCTGAGAACTGGGGCTGGCAACTAAGCAGAGGGAGTGGAGGGGAATTAGCAAAAGGCTATACAAAAAAAAAAAAGCACGAAATTTAAACAGAAAAAACACATTTAATTTACTATCACTTAAAACAAAAAGGTGCTTTTAAATAGCAAAGAGACTCCCCAAATAATAATGTGTATTAATTCAGACCCTTAACTATAAGGTTGTTAACTGAAATGTTTCTAATCTTAACTTCAGTTTCTAAGAAAATTCTCACTTACCCACAAGACCTGCAGATGTCTGTCATTTTCTCTTTCGTTATAAAATCTGCAGGAAGCTTAATTAGATGAAGGATCAGCTGACTGTAACCCCAGGAAAGTAAGTGTGAATGAGGCCTATGAAATGAAAAAGAATCAGTAAATCAGATAGGAAATAAACTCTAGAAAATGCTTACTAATCACCTAATAGGTAAGAATAGAGTTTAACTGCATTCTATTACTACATTTTAAAAACATTGCTATTTGGCTTTTGAAAAATTAAAAACACATATTTTTCCTATAACCTGTTTATTTTTAAAGATTAGATACTTCAGGTAATCAAAAGCAAAAGAAATTCTTTTTTGATACTTTAGGTAATCAAAAGAAATAAATTATTTTTTCTTCTTTTAATTCTATCATTCCATCACTCACAGATAACCACTGCATATCCTTCTAGACTTTTTGCTAGGAATGTAAGACTGGCATTTGGGGGTCTTTTAAGAAGTTTCTCCTGGGGGAAAACACAAGGAACAGTTCTGACACAAGTAGCCGTGTGTAGCTTGCCTGAATTTTATTTTATTTTTAAAGTCCTAAATCAGGTCAGGTTATATCTAGAAATTCCTTGACAAATGTTTAGGAAGAAAACACTTACATACCTATCTCTCTAACCCCCCAACCCAGTTTTACCCTCTCACAGGCTATCATCAAGGTCTCTTAATGTAGGACCATGAAAAACCTGCAGGGGGTCAGTTGTGCACAATTTTGCAAGACTGCATTTTTCTAAAAGGAATCATCAGATTCTTACAGGGTGACCCCAAATAATTTCAGAACCACTAAGAAATACTCTTCATCTCATTACTACCATGACTTGGGTCAGTCTCTTCCATAGCTATTCCTAAAGTGAGCCCAGAATGCCATATGTGAATAAACCAGTTCCATTCCAAAGGAACACTGGAGCTTAATCCTTAGAAATAAGACTCCTAGCCAGGTGCAGTGGCTCACGCCTGTAATCCCAGTACTTTGGGAGGCCAAGGCAGGTAGATCGCTTGAGCCCAGGAGATCGAGATCGGCCTGGGCCATATGGCGAAATTTCATCTGTACAAAAAATTAGCCGGGCAGAGTGGTGTGCTCCTGTATTCCCAGCTACTCAGGAAGCTAAGGTGAGAGGGTTGAATCACCTGAGCCTAGGAGATCAAGGCTGCAGGAAGCCATGATCTTAGCACCACATTCCAGCCTAGGTGACAGAGTGAGATCCTGTCTCAAAAAAAAAAGAAAGAAAGAAAGAGGACTTCTTCTGTACCTGGGATAACCTTCATCATCCATTGTGCTGGTGCTTGGTGGAGCATCAAGGGACACTGCCAAAAGCAGCCAATCCAACCTTAAAGACTCTGGTTGCAGAAGGGACTCAAGAAAAGATGACCTAAGAGAAAGTTGGGGAAAAAGTCACCAATCTTCACACTAAGAAAGGAAACATAAAATGTGGGGAGTGTGAAGAAAACCTGATTAAGAGACGAATACAGTAGAAGAAATAACTCGAAGACTCTTCTGCTACAAAATGTCTAGAAATGCTGGCGACTAAGCTCCAAGATAACAAGGAAAATGTCAAAGGGCCAAAAAAGAAAAAAAAAAAAAAGGAGAGAAAGAAAGAGACAAATAAAAACTAGTGTGGCCAAGGTAGGAAGATCACTGAGGCCGTAAGTTTGAGGCTGTAGGATGCTACGATCACACCCATGAATAGCCACTGCATCCAGCTTGGGCAACATTGTGGCAAATGTGAACCAATCAAAAGAAGAAAGGAGGAAGCTGCTAGTCTAATAAGCCAGGGGCACAGGTCACGAGTGTTACAACCATGGGGAGATAGAAAATCAGACATCAGCCTAAAAAAAGAAGAGCTGGAACTGAGATCTATGTCAATAAAAAGGTAGCAGTGAATCTACTCACTGCAAAGACAATAAGAAGCTTATCTTCTTAGTCCAGGCCCTGAATCAAGGGATTCATTTTGCACTGATCTGAGAATCTCTGAGAGGGAAGAAGTGTGGTACATGCACATTTGTGATGTGTGCTGTGACATGTGGCAGAATGTTACAAGGCTGCCCAAATCCTCCTCTTCCATAGTAGGTGCCTCAACCCCTTGGTAATTAACAGCAACAATGTGACACCTGCTTATAAAATAGAAACAATGCCCTATCAAAAGAAAGGAGAGTCTGCAAATATCTTCTCCTTCTCACCGCTGATCTTCAGGCCTTGATTTCACCAGACTGTCTAAATAGGCCAAAAACTCAGCAGGATGATGATGACAAAGTTGTATGATATCCGAGGGCAAAATGGATGGATAGAACTTGATTAAGGATCGAAGAGCAGATTCCCCAAACTTCTCATACAACCTGCATTTAAAAACAAAACACTTTAGTCTCTAATTTCAGGGAAATGCTATAACTTGGTTACATTTAGGTTACTTACTACAAATGAAAATAAATATACTAACAGAAGCTGCCTCATATGCAAATGAGTAACACGTTAGAGACTAAAATACACACCAAAAAAGCATGTGCTTTAGTTCATAAAAACAATATATAGGACAACTTACCGGGTAGCATAAACAACTAACAACGGACTATCAAAAGGAACCTTGTCATCTAGTAACTTTAACCTTGTTGGTAGATCTCCTTCTTCCAACTCCATATACACAGGATTGGAACTTGCCATTTCTGAAATATAAAGCATACCCTTTTCCAAACTTTATCTCTTAGATGGAAATATTCAATTTATGAACATGCTCATTCAGAAATCATCAGTCACTTACCTACTGTGTGGACCTATTACGTTCAAGGCCCAATGTTTGTTAAGCATTGTAGGAGAAACAAATAAAAGAACAAGAGATGCAATCTCTACTTTTAAGAACCTTAAAATCAAATTGGGAGGCAAAGCATATTAAAGGTTTTAAATAAGACAAAGGAACATATAATTAATACATCAGTGACTATTACTTTTAAAATGATGAGTGTCTAGGGCTATATATAGTGACCGTCCATATCTACACACATCACAAAGCAATATAACTAGCTACCATCAATGCCAAGTTGCTCAGTTTTTTCTAGAACTAGTATTCCTACTCCATCTTTTAGAATTAAATTCAGTGAAATTAATTTTAAAATATTTGACCTATTTTTAAAGATATCAGTATAGCAAATATTCATTCTCTGAAGAACAAAATATTTGACTTTTTGGAATAGCCAAAAGTCATTTAAAATCAAGTCTGTGAAAGTGAGTGATGATCTGAAACTACTGTGGTTAAAAAAAAAAAAAAAAAAAAGTCTGAATCTAAAGTAAAGTAGGTTTTTTTCCAAGTAGTTTTCTTTTTTTAGTTTTTTAGAAACAGAGTCTCATTCTGTTGCCCAGGCTGGAGTGCGGTAGTGATCACTGCAACCTTGAACTCCTGGCCGTGTGTGTGTGTGTGTGTGTGTGTGTGTGTGTGTGTGTGCAGCGACAGGGTCTTCCTACATTGCCTAGCTGCAATGCTGGTGTGTGCACAAATGCGCACATGCATGTGTGGAGAGACAGGGTCTTGCTACGTTGCCTAGATGCAATGCCTGGGTGTGTGCGTGTGTGTGTGTGTGTGTGTGTGTGCAGAGACAGTGTCTTGCAATGTCTGGTGTGTGTGTGTGTTTATGTGTATGTGTGTGTAGATAGGGTCTTGCTACATTACATAGGCTGGTGCGTGTGTCTTTGTGTGTGTAGAGACAGGGTCTTGCTATGTTGCCTAGGCTGGGCAAGTAGTTTTCAACTGGCTCTGAAGGCAAATCCCAAATAACAGTTCCAAAAGCTGTTTCTCATAATTATAACATCATTAGAAGGGTGAGGGCTACTCACCAGGTTCTAAGAGCCAACATTCAAATTCTGATACATGTTTTTTTAATAAGTCATTTTTTTCCTAGTCTCGTTTCCCATTTGACTGTGTCAGGCAATAAGTACTCTAAAGGAATTCAGAGGAGGATGCCATTCAGAGGTTTGGGGAAGCCTTATGACTGCGTGCGAGCTAAACCAGACATACTCACTTAAACTCAAGTAAGCAGCCACATCACTCAAATTGCCCACCATGCTTCCTCTAGCCAGCACTGGTAGTAACAACTATCACTCTGGCTGATGGAGACTCTTTTCTGCTCTTCTGTGACTGGGTATGATCACATAATAGAGACAGATACAGTAAATTTACAATGAGAAATAATGTCACACAATTGTGAGGAGAAATAACTTGTTTCTTATTTTGCACAAAAGACAATCTACCTCAACTCAGAAAAAAAAAAATTATTATGCTTTTAACTGCTGTATTTGAATTAAAGCAGATCTGTAACTATAGATCCGTATTTCTAGAAAGTTAAAATATCTTTAAGTAAGTTGACATAAAAACGTTTCTCTATTCACTTTTGGTAATGAATGAAAAGTTTGCTTAAAGTCTAAATTAATTATTAGAAATATGGCATCTGTTATTCAAGCAGAATTTGGAATTAAGAAAATTCACTTCTTCAAAAACATGGAACTATGGCTGCAGAAAGGGCAATGCATATAGTTTTTAGAGTATGAGAGCTGGTTTCTATTATATGTCAGGATGACACATAGTGTGACCTTCAGCCAAGGTAGATACTGCTGGCTGTGCACCAAAGTTTCTGAGGCAGACATGTAAGCAAGTTCTTCACCTATATTCATTCTTTTCCTCCTGGACAGATTGCATTTCCCAGTTTACTTTACAATTAGTTGGGGCCATATGACGGAATTTTCTCCAATGGAAATGTATACAGAAGAGATGTAAGCCACTACCAGGCCAGGCCTGTAAGACACCACGTTCTACATGCTTTCCCCAGACATAGCAACCCAAACACAACCGCAACCCTTAAGGGAAGCTGGAGGTGAAAATAATGGAAGGAACTTGGAATGCTGGAATGCTGAATTACCACCTGGAAGACAGCTACCCACTGACCTGGAATACCTGTCTTGGACTGTTACATAAGCAAGAAACATACTTTTATATAAGTCTGAGTTACTACATTATGAGATATTTATTACAGCAGTTTAGCCACCTAAGATCTCTCTCTGCCTCAGATTGCTTACCTATAAAATGAAATAACACCATCTACTCCAAAGATTATTGTAAGGATGAATGAGACAATGCTGAAAAGTGTTTACCATAATATCTGCCACACAATAAGTACCCCATATAGTATTTCTGTATTAGTAAGTTACATGAGAGATTTTCTTCTTTTAATATATCTGCATTTACAAACATTTTACTTTAACCTCAACTTCCCCAGCACTGCTCTACCATTTTCTGAA
This sequence comes from Theropithecus gelada, assembly GCF_003255815.1. Lineage (NCBI taxonomy): Eukaryota > Metazoa > Chordata > Mammalia > Primates > Cercopithecidae > Theropithecus > Theropithecus gelada. The sequence goes on along the minus strand of NC_037682.1, from coordinate 47,165,457 downwards.
TGTCATTATGAGAGAAATAAAACTAATTTCTAGGGCCAGGCATGGTGCCTCACACCTATAATCCCAGCATTTTGGGAGGCCAAGGTGGGAAGACTGCTTTGAGGTCAGGATTTCAAGACCAACCTGGGCAACACAGTAAGACCCCATCTCTATAAAAAAATGAAGAAATCAGCGGGTACAGTGGCACACACCTATAATCCCACGACTCATAAAACTGAGGCAGGAGGATTGTTTGAACTGAAGGGGTCAAGGCTGCAGTGAGCCATGATCACACCACTGCATTCCAGCCTGGCCACAGAGTGAGACCCTGTCTCTAAAAATAAAAAATAGGGCCAGGCACAGTGTTTCATGCCTGTGATCTCAACACTTCGGGAGGCCAAGGCAGGTGGATCACTTGAGGTCAGGTGTTTGAGACCAGCCTGGTCAACATGGCAAAACCCCGTCTCTACTAAAATACAAAAATTAGCCGGGCATGGTGGTGCGCGCCTGTGGTCCCAGCTACTTGGGAAGCTAAGGCAAGAGAATCTCTTAAACCCAGGAGGCAGAGGTTGCAGTGAGCCAAGATGGTGCCACTGCACTCTAGCCTGGGCAACAGATTGAAACTGTCTCAAAAAAAGTAAAATAAATAAAAATTTAAAAACTAATTTCTTATAATCCAGTTGTAAATGTAACCAATGTCTGAAAGAACTATTAAAAGTTAAAATGGGCCGGGCGCGGTGGCTCAAGCCTGTAATCCCAGCACTTTGGGAGGCCGAGACGGGCGGATCACGAGGTCAGGAGATCGAGACCATCCTGGTTAATATGGTGAAACCCCGTCTCTACTAAAAAAGTACAAAAAACTAGCCGGGCGAGGTGGCAGGCGCCTGTAGTCCCAGCTACTCGGGAGGCTGAGGCAGGAGAATGGCGTGAACCCGGGAGGCGGAGCTTGTAGTGAGCTGAGATCCGGCCACTGCACTCCAGCCTGGGCGACAGAGCGAAACTCCGTCTCAAAAAAAAAAAAAAAAAAAAAAAAAAAAAAAAAAAAAAAAAAAAAAAAGTTAAAATGAGGCCAGGCATGGTGGCTCACGCCTGTAATCCCAACACTTTGGGAGGCCAAGGCAGGCGGATCACGAGGTCAGGAGATCGAGACCATCCTGGCTAACGTGGTGAAACCCCATCTCTACTAAAACTACAAAAAAAATTAGCTGGGCATGGTGGCAGGTGCCTGTAGTCCCAGCTACTCGGGAGGCTGCAGCAGGAGAATGGCGTGAACCCAGGAGGCGGAGCTTGCAGTAAGCCGAGATCGCGCCACTGCACTCCAGCCTGGGCGACTGAGCAAGACTCCGTCTCAAAAAAAGAGGAAAAAAAAAAGTTAAAATGAATGGAAAACAGAATGAAGGGCTGACCAGAACAGATGTGATTTTCTACTTAAATCTTTTTTTTAAACCCCAAAATTCAAAACTGCTACTGCTTTTTTATACAAATTTCTATCTTTGATAAGGCAATCTGAGTATTACCTTTCAATCCTTCAATAAAAGTATCCCAAACAGAAGGGCTATTCCTGTAACTAAGCTTGATACTCTCTTTTGCTCTTTTCAAGTCCAGGAGAAAAAAGTACTTCTTCAGGAATTGGCAAGCCAGAATTTCAGGAGAGTACTGTTGCAAAGTGTGGTCCGCAGGTCCACTGGTGCTTTTGGTCTTAGAATTCAATATATTCAACTCCAAACACAATGTTGTCAATTCAGCCAGGTCGTTCTGAAGACCACTTGCAATGGTGCATGGAGAACATATTTGAAACAGGTCATCCAGAGACTCCCTTGGACTCCTTACACATTCACATGCTGTTTTATCAATAGTTTCTTCATTGCCTAAAGAGTCCCTTTTTTCTTCTTCATTATCTTCATCTAATATTCCCTTTTTTGATTCATTAACTAATAGTACATCCTGGTTCGATTTCATGGACGAGTTGTCAGTATCTGAAATGCCTGAAAAGTCTTTCATGGCAAATGTTTTTTCTAAATATGAAAGCCACTCCTGTAAAACCATTCTCAGAGACTCGGATTCAAATAAAACCAGAGGGTCCTGTAGCTTGGTCCTATACAAGACAGATAAGTATGAAATTTGTTTCATGTGTCTTTCTTAAAACAAATTAATTCAAGCTAAATTAACCTAACCAATGTAACATACTCATCTGGAATAAATGTTACTTTTCAACTCTTTCAATAAAAACTGTCTCAACAGATGACAAAACAGAAAACATAAACTTGGCAGTGTTTACTAATCCCCCCCCTTTTTTTTTTGTTTTTTGGAGATTGGGTCTTGTTTTGTCACCCAGGCCAGAGTGCAGTGGCACAAATATAGCTCACTGCAGGCTCAAGTGATCTTCCCACCTCAGCCTCCTGAGTAGCTGGGAATACAGGCACATGCCACTACACCAAGCTACTTTTGGTATTTGGGGTTTCGTCATGTTGCCCTGGATGGTCTCAAACTTTTGAGCTCAAGCGATCTGCCCACCTCAGCCTTCCAAAATGCTGGGATTACAGTCATGAGGCACCACGCCCAGCCTAATTCTTCAATTTCAATTCCAGATGAGGCTACCTCTGGCCCAAACTATCACAGGACTACTACTGATGGACTCAGAAAGTCATTCCCATTCTGGGCTTGTGTGAAGGCTGCTAATCTCAGAAGTTTTACACACAAAGCTAGGAATATTGAAAGTCAAATACCAAAAAATTAACATGAAAAAAATCTTATTGCTGCCAAGAATGAAAACTTCAGTGCCTGGGTTTTTCCTATTAATCCTAGGAAGGCAACTTGGACTTAATAAAAGGAAAGACCATTTATAACAACTTCTCTAATCAACTATATATTTCACATAAGGCCCATAAAAAAGTTACGATATAATGATTCACTTCATTTACTAAACTGCCTTGAGAAGTCACTATAAAGGTTTCTCATTATACTCACATTGCTTCCGCTGTTGCTACTTTAAGCTCCTGGAGCCTGTCTTCTTCTGGTGGTGGACTAGTTACCTCTTTTTCCTCCCTAAGAAAACGTGAACAATAACAATAACATTCACAAGAGTTAGAGGGGATCAGAGTTGTTTTTTTTTTTGAGACAGGATCTCACTGTCGCCCAGGCTGGAGTGCAGTAACGTGATCTCAGCTCATTGCAACTTCCGCCTCCTGGGTTCAAGCAATTCTCCCTGCCTCAGCCTCAGAGCTTTCTTAGACAAATATTTCTTTTTTTTTTTTTCTTTTTTTTTTTGAGACGGAGTCATGCTCTGTCGCCCAGGCTGGAGTGCAGTGGCGTGATCTCTGCTCACTGCAAGCTCTGCCTCCCGGGTTCACACCATTCTCCTGCCTCAGCCTCCTGAGTAGCTGGGACCACAGGCACCCGCCACTGTGCCCAGTTAACTTTTTGTGTTTTTAGTAGAGATGGGGTTTCGCCACGTTAGCCAGGATGGTCTCGATCTCCTGACCTCGTGATCCGCCCGCCTCAGCCTCCCAAAGTGTTGGGATTACAGGCATGAGCTACCGCGCCCAGCCCTTAGACAAATATTTCTTACACTTACTAAATGGCAAGTATTAATACTCCTATTACATCAGACGAATAGATGAATAGAAAAGGTGGTCCTTGGCCTCAAGGTGATAAGCTCCAGTAAGCTCTCATTAGAAAGAAAGGCATGCAAACAACTAAGTATAATTTAAAAGAAGAGTAAGTTGAATACCAAAGACCAGCTCTTTAAAGAGCATTGTGATATGAAAGCAGAGAAGAAGACATAATTTTTCTGAGTAGGGAAAGCGACAGATTCCTAAGGAGGTATTATTTGTGTTACAAAAAACGGTGGGAGAATACTCTGGATAGAAGACATAGCATGAAGAAAGGTAGTAAGGTATCAGAGTACACACTTAGTTCTCTGACAGGAGTGAAATTTACAGCACTTAGAAAATGTGGCTGGAAGGTAGCTACGGTCAGATAGAAGGCTGCATTAAATGTCATGTCAAAAAATCTGTACTTTTTTTCTATAAACACATGGATTCACTAAGTTCTTCTGAGGATTACAAATCTTTTATTTCATCTGGCTGTCCATGGGTTTCTAAACCCCAATACCACTGGTGTCCAAACACTGGTCCCATGGGTTTCTCTCTTAATTCCTGGGTAAGTGCTGAATTTGCTTGCCTTTAATACCCAGATTCCCTAAACTGTAAGGCAGAAGCCAGAAAGACAAGATACTCCACACTATGCCCGATCAAGGGCTCTGCTACAACTCTGCTACACAAGGACCAGGCCACCAGCATATCATGGGAAAGTACCTGACAGGACATCAATGCCAACTGTTTGATCAACAGTGTCTTCATTGCCTAAAGAATCCCTTCTTTTCTTTTTCATTATCTCAATCTAATATTCTGTTTATTAGAGAATAAAGTATTACGTTACATGAGACAATGAGATGAATATAAAAGGTGGTCCTTTTGCTATTGCTTGATGAGTCCTCGACTCATCAAATAATAGCACATTTGGATCTTGCAGGCCAGAGAGCATCAGTGACATTCCCAAAGTCACATACTAGTCATAAGCAGAGCCAGGACAAGGTCTAGATCCTTGGTCATCCTACTCTTAATATAATACTCCTGTGAGATCCCAGAAGTTTGAAGAGATTATGGGGGAAGGAGGGGAGTTACGCAGGGGAAAGATGGAAGAGGTACTAAATTAAAACTTGGCTCCATAGATCTGCTTCAGGGTGATGTGATTTTTCAACACTTTGTGGAACTTCACAATTTTTATAAGCTACACAAACAATCTTCAATGAATGCAGACATACACGTGCCTTCTTGAAAAGGACACAGCCTATGGCACAGGTGTCCAATTTTTGGCTTCCCTGCGCCACACGGGAAGAATTGTCTGGGGCCACACACAAAATACACTAACAATAGCTGATGAGCTATTAAAAAAAAAAAACACAAAAAAACTCATGTTTTCAGAAACTTTACAAATTTGTGTTGGGCTGCATTCAAAGCGGTCCTGGAACACATGAGGCCCAAGGGCCACAGGCTGCACAAGGTTGGTCTATGGCTTTCGTAAAACTGACAGCTGGATTCCCTATAATGTATAGAGACTGATGTCTAAGAGCTTACTCGGTGTCTTCATCCTTTGGGCAGGTATCTGAACTCCCATCCTCTTCACATGATTGCTCATCACCCCTGAGCTCTGGTCTCGCTTTCAGATCAGGGCTTGTGTGAAGGGTGCCAATCTTCTCAGTAGTTTTACGCACAAAGCTAGAAACACTAGAAGTCAAATACCAAAAAATCATTAACATGAATAAAAACTTATTACTGCCAAGAATGAAAACTCAGGTTTTCATTCTTGACTTTTCTGTGTTTCTATTAGTCCTAGGGAGGCAACTTGGACTTAGTAAAGACTGTTTATAGCAACTTCTCTGTTCAAATAATAGTATTTCACATAAGCCCCATATAAAACTTACAATATAATGATTCCCATTATTTACTAAATTGCTCTAAGAAACCAGTATTTCAGGGCTAAAGAAAAGGTCTTTAACTCCAGCTGTATCTGTAATATTTCTATCAACTTGGGCAAAACCATGTGATCATCAGCCCCATTCTGGTCACAGAACAACAAAGAATTGCTTCATGTAACTCAGCTGTTAACTAGTCACAATATAGCCTTCTTAAGCAAAACTTGTACCCAGTAAGACTCAGATACACAGCTAAGTAGCTGCACAAAGTCCTCTCTCAAACTCAAATGTCAACCCTGGTTCCATGGAGTAGCTAGAAAGAATTCTGAAAAGACTCCAAGTCTGAGCCCAAACTGACCATTAGAAAGGATCAACTAAAGACTAATGATACATGGAAACTATTCCCATCAGAGATTTTTTGATTTTTGATCTCTTGAGGGTGTGGACACCTACACCTGTAACAACTCAAATACCAGCTACTAAAACAGAGGGAAACTAGATTCCCCAAGGTAAATGAGAGTTAATAGCTTCATATGACAAGTTATACGGAAAACAAGAGACTTCTTTTTTCTCATTTTCCATTCTCTCTCTAATGTGACAACTGAAGTAAGATCAGAAATGGAATTAAATGACAAGACTAATTGGTTTACCTTTCTTTGACAGCCTGAAGAGACACAAGAGGAGATGGAGAACGAAATGGTAATGGAATGCCGAAGGGGAGAAAAGTTTCATTCTTATCTGTCTCAAACATCACTGGAGCATGAGAAACATTGTCTAATGAATGGAATCAGGAAAAAAAGAAACAAAATCTAATCATGTGGGAGTTGTTTTAATCTTCAAAAAAATTCTGAAATGAATAAACCGAAAGAAATGAAGGATTCAATACCAAAATCACAATTGACCCAGAAACAAATGAGCGAAACACAGGTTTACAAAATGCACGGGATGGTCCACATAAAACAGAGGCAGGTACCTTCATTTGCCTACTAACCCTGAGTCCCCATAAGTCAAAAAGGGAGTTTAGGGTCTCTACTATTCTCTTCTCAATAGTTCAGCCATAGGAATACTCGCACATCGAAAAAGGCAGGCAATGACCCCCAAAACTGCAGTAATTTTTCATTCCTGATGAAAAATAATTTGGTTAGTCAGGATAAAATCTTCCCACTCTTTTGGTTAATGACTTTTCTTTCATAACTTTTCCAGCATTTTGATGCATGATCAAAAATAGGCCCTAATGTTAGTCCAAACATGAGGGGAAAAAATACTAAACATAAACCAACTCTTCTAATAGGCAGCATATCTGTGGATCTGGATGGAAAGTTCTATCAACATGTTAAAAATTATTAACACTTCAGAGAACTTCTGTGCACAAGATAATCCTGGTAACAAGAGCTTGTGGAAAATAATGGCTTCACATCAGGAACCAACAACAGACATATTCATCACCTTCATTTCCGTGTGAGCCACAGCACTGATCTGGCAGGTCCTCTTCCTGCTGTGAGGTGAATTCTTTAAATCTCTCATCTTCCGAGAGGGTTTGGCTGTGAAGGGAGCAAGAGTCTTCATCTGACTGACTGCCTCTTCTACTACTAATGATACGATAAATACCAGAGTCCAAGATGCTGAAACTTTCCTAAAAATTAAAAGAATTCCAAAAAAAAAAAGTAAAAATTTCCTTTATAACATTAATATAACTTCTGCAAAGAAATATCAACACTCAAGTGGAAAGTTAATAACAACCATTATGGCTTATTAGAAGAAACTGATGAGCAAGGCTTAGGCGCCTGGCAGCTGGGTCACTCCGTGTGCCAGTGGCATCAGCTGCCATATTTCACCAGCTTGTCTTCATAAAGCGTGGTAGTGAGAATGGGGATTAAATGAGATAATCCGGAGCTGCATTCAGACTCAAATTAGCATAAAGCACCTGAAATCACATATTAGAGCAACGTAACTTATGCTGGGAGCTATATGAGTACATCAGGGAACAGAAAATAATAAACAATGACAAAACAAAATGTGGCTCCAAGACACACCTAAATGGAGGCTTCACAGAGCTGGGCCGGTAGCTAAACAAAAGTTCACCCCTTCCCACCAAAAAATCTAAATGGAAAGGACAACAAATTTGGAGATCCTAGAGGTAAATAAGAACAACCAAAGGTGGAAAAATCCTTTAAAGGTGAGAATACTTACATGTGATGAAATTGAGCTTCTTCTACTGCTACAAGCTGAATCCAAAGGTTCAAATTTTAAGATCAATTCTTCTAGTTGAGAAATTAGATCATTGTAGGTGCCATGGTCCAGCTGAGATTTCAAATGCTCCAATTTATCTGCAGTCAAAGTTTTTCTTGCCTAATAAAAGAATATTGCAATGGAATAGCTATTTGTAGGTAAATCTATATTCAAATGGCCGATATATTGAAAGAGGTCTAGGTCGGGCGTGGTGGCTCATGCCTGTAATCCCAGCACTTTGGGAGGCCAAGGTGGGTGGATCCCCTGAGGTCAGGAATTAGAGACCAGCCTGGCCAACATGGTGAAACCCCGTCTCTACTAAAAATACAAAAATTAGCTGGGCGTGGTGGCAGGCGCCTATAATCCCAGCTACTCGGGAGGCTGAGGCAGGAGAATCGCTTGAACCTGGGAGGCGGACATTGCACTGAGCTGAGGTCGACCCATTGCACTCCACTCCAGCCTGAGGGACAAGAGCGAGACTGCATCTCAAAAAAAAAAAAAAAGAAAAAAGAAAGAAAGAAAGAGGTCTAATACAGAACATAAAACTTCAATGGTGCTTTAAAAAGGCTTAGCAAGCTAGAGAAAAATTTAATGAGAATTTTCTTAGGAATTAAGAATTTAAGGCCATGTGCGGTGGCTGACACCTGTAATTCCGCACTTTGGGAGGCCAAGGTAGGCGGATCACTTGACGTCAGGAGTTCGAGACCAGCCTGGCCAACATGGTAAAACCCCGTCTCTACTAAAAATACAAAAAAAATCAGCTAGGTGTGGTGGCGAGTGCCTGCAGTCGCAGCTACTCAGGAGACTGAGACATGCGACTCGCTTGAACCCAGGAGGCAGAGGTTGCAGTGAGCTGAGATTGCGCCACTGCACTCCAGCCTGGGTGACACAGCAAGACTCTGTCTCAAAATAATAATAATAATAATTTAATTAAAATTTACCATATACACAATTATCCCCCTTAAAAACAAGTTCTGAAACAAATAAATTTGTATGTAAATCTGATATTTTAAATGAAAATTGTACCCTATTTCTTACCCTCTATCCACCCCTAGATATAACTATCATGCTTTCCCTGGGCATGTATTGCTGTATCTGTAGGTCATACAGACAGGGCTAATAAAGTCAAGCAACTTTGTAACACAATCTTGCAAGCTAGGATAGTTTCACCAATCCATGGCAAAGATGTCTAGGTAAGCTCTGACTCACTCTGCTGGCAATGACAGAATTTTGGAAAAGACAGCAGGTGCGAGCAGCCAGGTTCCATAAGCCTCTTCTTAGCAGGCGTTCCACACAGCGCTCCACGGATATCAGGGAGAGATGTGAGACCTTCCCATTTAGGTGCAAGCAGAACAATTCATTCTTACAGACAGCCACATCCTGAATATCTACAAAAACCACAGGTGTGAACATACAAAACATTAACCAAATATCCCTTACAATTTTAAAAGGGTTGAAATTATTCTAATAAATTCATTTCTTATGTAGGGTTTGGCTTGACTGAATTTCATCTCTATTTTTGTACTTGCAGTTCAATGAAGAAATCGTATTTTAGAAACTATTCTAAAAAGATCAAGAATAAAAGATGTGAAGAAAGAACTCTCTCTCTCTGACCTGAAGTCTTATGTTTTAAAATGCTGCTTTCTGTGAAAAGGAATTGGGACATTAAAAGAGGATAATCTACATTAGAGGCCACACTATAAGGTCCCTGAGCGTTACAACCTGGTCCTCAATGAATGGATTTTAACACAGTATGTAAATCAATATACAGTTAATGAGAAAATATCTGCCTTCAAGAAAGTATCTGTCTCGGCAGAGTATCCTGAAAGGACTTAAACGACTAGTTTTCAAGGGACATACTTAAGAAATTTAAGCCACAAGAAAATCACTGTTGATGAGACCAGTAAGTAATGATTTCTTTCTCTCTCTCCTTTTTTGGTTTTTACAAAAGTAGAAAAAGAACCAAAAAGTCAACATATACTCTCTACTGAGCAGCAATGGTAAAAAAGCTAGATTTCCCCCACTTCTGGTTTTAACCCAAAGAATATAGAGACTGATTTTCTATCTCAGTCACATATGATGGCTGTTGCTCTCACAAGAACAGTTTGAACGCCAAACTATAAAGATACAAAATGGGAGCCAAAGCAAGACTTCTGGCAGGGACAAAGACTCAGCGCAATAGAGGGACAAATAACCTGTTTGTTCCTTTTCAGCAGTTACTAATGAAAATTACACTTAAAATTACTCATGAAAACTGGAGGACACCATGTTAAGTGAAATAAGCCAGGAACAGAAAGTTAAAGACTACATGTTCTCATTTATATGCAGAAGCTAGAAAACATGTGATCTCACAGAAGAAGAAAAGCAGAACAGAGGTGACGAGATTCTGCAAGCATAAGAGGAAGGAGGAGACAGGGAAAAGACTTGTTAAAGGATACAAAATCACAGCTAGATAGAAGGAATAAGTTCTACTGTTCCATAGCATTGTAGGATGACTATAGTTAATAACAATGTATGTTTTCAAAGAGCTAGAAGAATAATGAATGTTCCCAACACAAAGAGCTAATAAATGTCTAAGATGATAGATATGCTAACCACTCTGACCTGATCAGCGTACACTATACACTGCATGTATCGAAACATCACTATGTACCCCATAAATATGTACAATTATTATGTGTCAATTAAAAAATAAATAAAATTACTCATGAAAAAATAAATAGCTGAATACAAATTCACAAATGCATGTTTAGGAAGTACCTTACAATGGGAAACATCTACGGTCAATCTTTAAAAGAAACGTGACTGGACGCAGTAGCTCACACCTATAATCATACACGCTTGTAATCCCAGAACTTTAGGAGGCCGAGGCCGGCAGATCACCTGAGGTCAGGGGTTCGAGACCAGCCTGGCCAACATGGCGAAACTCCTTCTCTACTAAAAGTAGAAAAATTAGCCAGGTGTGGTGGTACATGCCTGTAATCCCAGCTATACAGGAGGTTGAGGCAGGAGAATCACTTGAACCCAGGAGGCGGAGGTTGCCGTGAGCCAAGATTGCACCAGTGCGCTCCAGCCTGGGTGACAGAGCAAGACTTTGTCTCAAAAAAAAAAAAAATCCTATTTTTCTACTTCTTAAATTACAAGAGAATGCTCCTACAATAATCTAATTTTCATAAGCATGAGATTAAAAATTACTTAAAGAAAAATATAATTACCTTTGACTTCACTCCAAAGAAGAACTTGAACATTCTGAGGAATGAAAATATAAATTCCTCTTTCTGTCCAAGTCAGCACACAATGCTCACTGCAAGAGAATAAGTCAAGAGAATTCGAGTGTGCTAGGACACAAAAGTTTATAATTCCCTGAATTCAGATCCTTGCATTAGCTATTAAAGTAAAATCAGACTGTAGAAAGAAAACACAAGAGTGATCCATCTAATTGAGTCCTAACAACTCCTTTCTGTAACAACAGTCCACTAATAAATAGCGTAAAATGATACCAAATTGGGAAAATTCAGACATATATACTAGATATTTTCCAGAAAAAGAAAAGGGTCAGCTGGGTGCAGTGGCTCTCACCTGTAGTCCCAGCATTTTGGGAGGCCAAAGTGGGTGGATCACTTGAGGTCAGGAGTTTGAGACTAGCCTGGCCAACATGGTAAAACCCTGTCTCTACTAAAAATACAAAAATTAGCCAGGCGTGGTGGCATGTGCCTGTAATCCCAGCTACTTGGGAGGCTGAGGCAGGAGAATCACTTGAAACCAGGAGGTGCAGGTTGCAGTGAGCCAAGATTGTGCCACTGCACTCCAGCTTGGGTGATAGGGCAAGACTCTGTCAAGAAAGAGGAGGGGAGGGGAAGGAGGGGAGGGGAGGGAGGGGAGGGGAGGGGAGGG